>NC_045550.1:54765913-55065913 GCF_009769535.1 Thamnophis elegans
AATCTAATCTAATCTAATTCTATACATTAACGGCAAGAAAAAATATTTCAAAAACAATCACCAAATCACATAGCTGTCCTTTATTAATGAGATTCCCCCCCCCCAAAAAAAAAAACACTAAATGTCTTGGTGCTGGGTTTTCTATGAAATGAACTGGCACTTAAAAAAAAAATACTGTGATTATTGGCAATTCTCCATGTGTATTGTTGCAACTCGAGCCAATGGAAACCAAATCAACATTTAAATAATTTCTGGATGCTTTCAAATTCTTGAGTGAATTGCCTGGCACTTTAACCATACACATTCATAATTTAGAAAGTGAGATAAGAATACATTACCCCAGTAACATCCATGACTTTAATCGCTGCAAGTTGCCCGGTTTTAACATGACGGCCCTAGAACAAATCAAACAAATAAAGTCAGTTAGATTTCACAGTTGCACATCAGGGCCAATAATTTATCAACAAAGCTTCCAAAGTCATCAATTCTCATAAATTGGACAGGCCTTATCTCCAAATATAATTTATTCCCGCTTGATTGCTTCATCCCTTTAAGGTAAGTAGTGCAAAGTTAGAAGTCAACAGCCTCACTTCATTAGCTTGATTATCTATGAAGACATGTATTTAACAGATTTCAGAAGCAGGAAAACATTGTGGCTCCAGGACACATTTCAAATGTTGAGAATGTGTAACAATCCCAATCATAAATTGACTGCTGCAGGAAATTCACTTGGCAAAGGACAAAGTTGTATAACAGAACTCTACCGAACTTATATTCTTAAGCATCCCCTTTGAAGGGGAAACAAACACAAAGGAGCATTCATAATATTTAATTATCCAAAAAGGGTCACTGAGTCAAAGCACTGAACACACATGAAGTATGCAATTACATCTCATTCCAGTCAGCCAATCTGTGCAGATAGCCAAATGTTAGCTATTCATTCTGATGGAAGTAGTTTTAGCACCTACATTTTTCCTGCTAAGCGATCAGGAAGACTAACGTGGGTGGTTTTGTCATTAATTTACTGGCCTATTTGCAGTGCATCAAAGCACTCATATGACACTATGACAACCGTAGCAGACTCCACAATGGCAGTAGCAGCCATTTCTGGGTTTTTGCCTTCCCGGAGATTGCCACGAAGAAGAGGGAGTCAAACTATTTTCCAAGGCACCTGACAGTAGAACAAAAAACAATGGGTGGAAACTAATCAAGGAGAGAAGCAACTTATAACTGAGGAGAAATTTCCTGACAGAACAATTAATCAGTGGAACAGCTTGCCTCCAGAAGTTGTGAATGGCCCAACACTGGAAGTCTTTAAGAAGATGTTGGATAGCCATTGGTCTGAAACAGTATAGGGTTTCCTACCTAAGCAGGGGGTTGGACTAGAAGACCTCCAAGGTCCCTTCCAAATCTGCCATTGTATTGTATTGTATCTCAGGGGCTGCCACAAAGAAAAGGGAGTCAACCTTATTTTCCAAAGCATCTGAAGGCAGGACAAGAAGCAATGGGTGGATACGAATCAAGGAGAGAAGCAATCTAGAAGTACGGAGAAACTTCCTAACAGTGAGAATAATTAACCAGCAGAACAGCTTGCCTCCAGAAATTGTGGGTGCTCCAACCCTGGAGGTCCAACCCTTTGTGTAGAGTTTCTGCTTGAGCAAGGGGTTGGACTAGAAGACCTCCGAGGTCCCTTCCAACTCTGTTTTTCTGTCATTCATATCATTAAATAAGTGCAGAAAGTGCTACCTATCCGACCCATCAATTTCTCTAAAATATTCTTCCCTTTTCATATATGATTTTTAAATCATATTCTCTGTAAGGCAGAAAAAGTAGGAAAAGTTCTCTGCCAAACACTATGATTAATAGATTTTTGACACATTAGATCATACAAGACCTTCCATTGGAGAGAGGAAGTGGCAGATGGGGGTGAGTAAGGAATGAAATGACTCTTTAGCAGGGAGCACAGGGTCACTTACTCAGGTAATGTTTTCAACATTATTGGATTTATTTTATTTTTTTGCCTTGGGCACCATCTTTTATTAATTAGGACACATTTTCAACCCAACTACAGTCTTTACCACTATCTGCTGAGTCCATCAAACATGCACCTGCATATCAACTACTTTTTAAATAGAATGAGGTGGCTGGATTGAGTCACTTAAACAGTCGGCATAATCTTAAATGGATTCCAGAGGATGATAGAGGACAGGAAGGCCTGGAGGAACGTTGTCAATGGGGTTGCGATGGGTCGGACACGACTTCGCAACTAACAACAACAATAAATGGGGCCTTTTGATACTGTCCATGGGGTTTTTATGGCAAAGATACTGGAGTGGGTTGTCATTTCCTTCTTCAGTGGGAGATAAAGAACGGAGGCCTTTGAACTATGGTGCTGGAGAAGACTCATGTGAGTCCCTTGGACTACAAGGCGATCAAACAAGTCAGTCCTAGAGGAGATCAACCCCGACTGCTCTTTAGAAGGCTAGATCCGGAAGATGAAACTCAAATACTTTGGCCACCTAATGAGAAGGAAGGACTCACTGGAAAAGAGTCTAATGCTGGGAAAGATTGAGGGCAAAAGAAGAAGGGAACGACAGAGAATGAGGTGGCTGGATGGATCAACTGTGGTCATAACTTGAGAACTACCTGTACTTAATGTGTCTCAATTTGCAAATTATCCAAGTGAAAATTTCAAAGCTGTCACTGTTTTTGGCTTGAATATTCATTTAGGCTGAACACTGTTTTTCTAATAACCCTTAAAGCATAATCACCAAGCTAGTAAACTCAAAGATGTTAGTATCACCTAAGTGTGAATCCAATGTTCATGAATAGAATAGAACAGAAGAAAAGTATATTCGGTTTTCAATATTGATTCATATCAATTTTCTCATCTTCCCCAGTCAATAGAAGAATAGTTGCAGGAACTGGGTATGTCTAGTCCAATGAAAAGAAGGACTAGGGGAGGCATGATAGCAGTGTTCCAATATCTCAGGGGCTGCCACAAAGAAGAGGGAGTCAAACTATTCTCCAAAGCACCTGAAGCCAGGACAAGAAGCAATGGGTGGAAACTAATCAAGGAGAGAAGCAACTTAGAACTGAGGAGAAATTTCCTGACACTTGGAACAATTAATCAGTGCAACAATTTGACTGCAGAAGTTGTGAATGCCCCAATACTGGAAGCTTTTAAGAAGAGATTGGATAATCATTTGTCAGAAACAGTATAGGCTTCCTGCCTAGGCAGGGGGTTGGACTAGAAGACCTCCAAGGTCCCTTCCAACTCTGCTATTGTATTGTATTGTAATATGAGGAGAATGACAAATGTAATGATAACTAGAGATCCAAAATCAAAATTTGTTGATTTTGGAAGTCAGCCACCTTAAAGAAATTATTGTACTATTAATACTGCCAAGACTATCCCAAAGGTGCTTTTTTTCAAGAGACCACTGGACTTTCTGCTTTTTCTTTCTCATCAAAGAAGCAAAATTGTCTTTAAAAAAAATCAGAAAGTTCAGTCTGCGTCTTGAAAAAAAGCACCTTTGGGACAATCATGACCTGGATGACTGAAAATTTCCAATCACCGCGAAGACTAATTTCCATCGTTTGATACATCAGCTCTTTGTACAATCAAGTGTTACTTGCTTGAGATAGGTGGCCGTAGAACTGTGATGGCGAACCTATGGCACACATGCCACAGGTGGCATGCAGAGCCCTCTCTCTGGGCACGTGAGCCGTCGCCCCAGCTCAGCTCCACCATGCATGCATGCGCGTCTCCCGCTGGACAGCTGGTTTTGGGGTCTCTGCCGCACATGTGGGGAGAGACGAGGGAGACGAGCATGCATTTGAGGGCTCATGGTAGTCACATGCACAGGGACAGGGTGCATGTGGAAGGGGTCGTGTGTGCATGCCTGGGGGATGGTGCACACTGGAATTATGTGTGCATGCATGGGGCGCATGGGGAGATTACATGTGCATGTGCAGGGGAGGGTCACATAAGGGGGTCACGCTATAGAGATGGAACAAGCAAATATGAAGCACAGTTATTTTCCTGTCTTACTCAGAGAGTACTGAAATCTAAAGCTGTAACACCACATAAAATACCCAGGTATTCTGTTACTGAACTATCGTTGCTTCTTCTAACAAGATTAGCTGTGTAGAAATAAATCTACAAGTAAAGAATAAGAAGAAGGGCTTTATTGGATGAGATAAACAAGGAACATCTGTCAAGTAGCCTATTTCCATCAAAGGCCAGGGATGCTTCATAACAACAGCAATGATTCATTTCTTGTTTTATGACTGTTTCCAAGGCTTAGGAAATTCAGGCACTCTGAGTTAAATGAGAGAAACTAGGATAAGGCAAAGGTGTAAGTGACATGGTTACAGGAGGTGAGGGTGTAGATGCCAAAGGAAATGACCATTAGAACAAGCCCCTCCCAAGACAATGATCAGATAAAAGTGGACTAAGGAGTCCAGGGCTGGAATGTAATCTGAGTAAAGATCTTGTCCATCTTTATTCTAGTTCTCATGAAAATAAAGGGTGAGAGGGGGATGTGCATTCAGACTTACAAGGTTCTATTGCTTTATAACAATGGTCACCAACTGGTGGTCCGTGATAAAATTTTGGTGGTCCGCAGAAAAATTATTTGCATTTTCATATTGCACTAAATCAGAGGTCCTCAAACTACGGCCCCTCGGCCAGGTACATGCAATGAATGCTTGTGTTGCTGCAGAGTCTCCTCCTTTGGGGTCCTTTTGTGTGGGTCGGAGGAGGGCAGAAATTCCAACTTGGGGTCTGCTTCAGCCTCCTGGTGCGGGACTTTGGGCAAAGGCAGGAGGGCAGCGCCACTGGTGGCGAAGAGCCAGAAGGCCTTGTTCCAGTGTGAGTGCCTCATGGCCTGGAACTGTCTGACCATCTTAGCCCACTGAGCCTCCAGGCAGCGGTACCTGGCCTTGCACTCTCACAGGTGTTCCCTCTGCTTGGAAAGCCTATGCTCGTAGTCCTCAGTGAGGTGCTTCTACTGAGCCTCCTTCCACATCGGTATGGCTCCATTGTACTCTTTGTGTCCGTACATGTATACATATACATATACATATACATATACATATACATATACATATACATATACAATGCATACATACATACATACATACATACATACATACATACATACATACATTTGTATTTCTTCTATACATATTACTCTTTCAATCTGCTAATTTCTATACAATATATCTTATATTTATCTGTATACATACATTCTTTTTATAACTATTATTCTGTACTATTTTATATACAATATATCTTACATTCCCCCCTCCTATTTATTTATACGGTTTTGTAATTGTTTTCTGATTTCTTAATTTTTCTTCCCTTTATGCTGTTTTTATTCTTTGCATCTTTCCTCTAGCCATTTGTACCATAAATTCCATACTAAGTAAGAATCCAATTCTTTTATTTCTTTTGTAAGTCTGTCCATCTCAGCGCACTGTAATATTTTTTAAAATCACATTTTCCTTTGTTGGTATATTTTTATTCTTCCAATTTTGTGCTTATATGATTCTTGCTGCAGTGGTTACATGTAATATTAAGTACTGAATTTTTTTTCCTCATAGTTCCCTGTAATTATCCCTAATAAAAATAATCCTGGTTTTAGTTCTATTGATTGTGTAGTT
This sequence comes from Thamnophis elegans, assembly GCF_009769535.1. Classification (NCBI taxonomy): domain Eukaryota; kingdom Metazoa; phylum Chordata; class Lepidosauria; order Squamata; family Natricidae; genus Thamnophis; species Thamnophis elegans. Next base: position 54,771,584 of record NC_045550.1, read on the forward strand.
ATCCCTTCCAGCCAATTTTTTATTCTTGTCCAATATTTTTTTTGCTGTTGTACATGTCCACCACATATGATAGAATGGCCTGGCTACATTTCCAACAATCTTGTGATACGTTATCTAAGTTATCTAAGAACATTGGCTCTAAACTGGCTCAGAAATATCAAAACTGTAGTTGAATACACTTACAGCATTCCAAATGGAAAAGCCTGATATACAACATCAGATTAAAATTCATCTGTATTCTCATCACCCATGAATTAGCCACCATTGCTGGCAAACCAAATTTCTCACTTCACTTTGCAATGACAGAACTGCCAGCAAATGTATCTTCACTGTCGTATTCCATTAAATTGCAGCCGTATTTTACAGAGTCAAACAAAACCTGTTCTCGGCTTTTAAAACAAAAAATATCATTGCATTCAAGGACCCTTCAGCCTCTGGAGGGCCATAACTCACAAAACTCCGAGTTTAAGCGAGTGAGCCAGCCAAGAATAATTAAAGCTTGGATGCTTTTTTTTTTTAATCTACCCTGAAACTTTCTTCTAGACAACTTTCCTTATTTTTCTGGCAATGAAGGCTGACTCCCCTTTTAATCTCCTCTTCTGCAGATTTCAGATGCTGGATGGACTCCAACTGATGACTCTCACTAGCCTTCCTGCTTTTAGTGTTTTCCAAAGACACTAGAAATTAATTACTGCAATCCTCCAGCAGCATAGCTGGCCCATTTAAAGCACATGCAGCCCACAAGATGGTAATCTTTTAAGATTATTATGTGCGTTTATATATAGGTTAATTGTATTATATATTTTATATGCAGCCCAAAACAACTCCTCTTCACTCAATGCTATCCAGGCGAGTCCAAAGGTTGGACCTGCCTGATTTAAAGGCAAAACAAATTAAATAATATCTACTCCGGCTACTTTATAATGGAGGGGGAAAAATAGCCATATGGCTTCCCTGCTTTCATTGTATTCAGACACGTCTTTTCTTTTCCGTGGTGGGGTGGTTCAAGTAAAGTCCACATTGTCCATCACTAACTTGTGATGCATGAGAGGACAGTGTGTGTTTGTGTGTTAATTCTCCTCCACTCATTCTGGAAAAGGAAGAGCATTGAGGATGTAGGAGGGGCTGCCAATATCAAAATGTTTGAGCGTGTTTAAAAATCTACATTTTATACATATAGACAAGACAGGGGAAACAAAAACATGTAGTGTTTTTGTGTATACACATCCAGCATGAGTAGAGGAGAATAATTTCATTAACACACACACACATACAAACACACACTGTCCTCTTAAGCATCACAGGTTATGGACAATGTGGACATTTCTGCCTGGAAGAAGCAGCAAACATCAGGAGAACATCCAGGGGTGGGATGAAATTTTTTTAGCAGCCAGTTCTCTGCCCAGTTGATGGGTGGGCGTGGCCATGGGAGCATGGCCTAGTTGGCTTCCTGCATCAAAGCTGGGAAGGAGGGGGGGGCGTTTTCGCCCTTTCCAGGCTTCGGAAGTTTTCTTCAAGCCTCCAGGAGAGCGAAAACGGCCTCCCCCGGGCCCCGGAGCCCACTGGAGGTCGGAAGCTGGCCCGTTTTCAGACTTCCAGTAATTCCAGTAGACCCATTTTTCACCCTCCCCAGGCTCCAGAAACTTTCTTTGAACCTCCAGGAGGGGGAAAACGGCCTCCTCCAGGCTCTGGAGCCCAGAAACGGGTCTGTTTTTGGATTTCCAGTACTTTTTGCCCTCTCAGGGCCTCCGCACAGGCCCTACACCTACCTCGCATCCAAAATGGGCCAGATGGAGACTCCGGGGAGGGGAGGGGAGAAGTAAGCGGGGCCAGCCAATCCTTGCAACTATCGGTTTGGCGAACCAGATTAAAATTAACATCCGGTTTGCCCAAACTGCTCCGAACTGGCTGAATCCCATCCGTACGAAATCCCATCCCTTGTATATAAATGATCCTGCAGATGTTTGAAATATAGTCCCTGTGTTGTTCTTTTCCTTTCTCAAAAAATAGGCAGATTGATTGCTTTTTCACAAGCAAAGCAACAGCTTTCGGATATGACAGTGTCTCTTAGGACTGCTTAACAACAGCATCAAACTAGACGATGTAGATTTTATTCATATTTCCAAAATCCGCTTTAAAAAAAAAATATTTTGCATCAACTGGAGCCACCTATTCTAAATCCGCATTAGCTTGTCATTTTTAAACTGGGATCACTAATGTAACGTAGCTATGGAATGGTGAACTGTATGGGTTCAGGTTTGGTTTGAAGTTGAACAGCCCAAAGATTTAAGCATATGCGGTCTTCTTCTGAAGAGGCCAGCTTTCAATTCAGTCACCTTAGGCAACAATTGGCCAACTCCATCCTTTCCTTCTGAGAGATTTTAGCCAGAAGGTAATGGGGCTTCAATGACTTTGGGTTCTATTGACTTTCTAGATCCTTTTCAATTGATTTCAGGCCTAGGCATAGGACAGAAATATTTCTGATCTTTCCAGGGGATGTCAGCATCAGGAAGTATACTCTTCTTGGTCCTACTACTTCACTATGTTCACCTTGTATAATTCTGGACCACCGACGAAAGCTGAGAGTTGAGAATCTATGTGGTAGTGGTTCTATTTTTAGCAAGAGGTTAATTTTGGGTTGCATGTTGACTAGAGGTATATCAGAGACCCTGGTAACAATGAATCAGGCCCTCCAGTGGTGGGATTCAAATAATTTAACAACTGCTTCTCTGCCCTAATGACTGCCCATGGTGGGCGTGGCCAAGAGGTATGACAACCAGCACGGCCTCCTGAACCCTGGGAACAAAAACGGGCCGGAGGGGTGGCTGCACTGCTGCCCCTGTGCCCTGTTTTGGGCCTAATAGGCCTCCCTGCACTTACCTGGAATCCAAAATGGGGCCTGTGGGGACTCCTGGAAGGGGTGGGGCCAGCCAGCAATTTAATAACCAGTTTGCCCGAACTGGCTGAATCCCACCACTAATGCTCTCCTCACCTTGTAGCTAGATTACTGCAAAGCACTCTAGGTGGGGTTGCCTTGAAAGGTGATTTTTATTTATTTTTTTGTAAATGGTCTACATGTGTAGACCATTCTGAGTCTATAGAAGTAAGCAGGATATAAATCTCTCTATATAATTAAATAAATATCAACAATTAGGGAAGCCGATGAGGCTGTTTCAGTCAGTCTGCCTGCCAACACAGTTGCCTCAGTGAATTAGGCAGCCATGTAACTAGAAATAAACATAAGTAATCCTAGACTTACAACAGTTCATTTAGTGATCGTTCAAAGTTACAATGGCACTGAAAAAAAGTGGCTTATGGCCATTTTTCATACTTATGACCACTGTAGCATCCCCATAGTCACACGGTTTACATTCAGATGCTTGACAGCTGGTTCATATTTATGACGGTTGCAGAGTCCCGGGGTCATGGGATTGCCTTTTGCAACCTTCTGACAAGCAAAGACAAGGGGGAAGCCAGATTCACTTAACAGCCATGTTACTAATTTAACAACTGCAGTGATTTGTTTAACAACTGTGGCAGGAAAAGTTGCAAAACGGGGAAAAACTCACATAATACATTTCTCACTTAACAACATAAATCGTGGGCTCAACTGTGGTCTTAAGTCGAAGACTACCTGTGCATGCATGCATGCATGCATGCACGCACGCACACACACACACACACACAATCGTTTCTTATGTGATTGTATTCAGCTCCTTGATTTTAAGTTTCTTGAGGGAGAATCACAGATTTCCAGGCATAAAACGCTATCGCTCCCAAGATGCAATATTTGAATCTCTGTTTTGAAGGGCAGCATAGAAACTTTCCAAAATGCAACTTCAGAGTAGTCAGTGGATTCTCCTTCCCAATAAATATTGGCATTACAGAAAAGAACACAGAGGCCCTTCTTGTTCCAAATGAAGAGTGTATGAATATACATATTTCATCCTCTCAACCAAGGGCAGTCTCCAAAGTTTTCATGTGCCCCAGGCAAGCTTGCAAATGTCCTATACTCAGCTCCTCAGCTCTTACCATAATCCATCAAACAAACATTTTGCAATAGCTTAGGATCCATTCATTTAGGACAGCAAAGCTGGGATGTCCTAGTGATCTATGGCAACAATTCTGACATGAATAAACTGCACTAATTGAGACAAGCAAGTCACCGTCCTTTTTTCACAATGGCTTCTGCTTTTATTACAGTGCCAGCGTGCTAACTGATCCTGTAGGTTTTCTTCCAAGATGAGCAATATTGAGCCATATCAACAATTCTTTCCTTTTTCTCTTTTATTTTATTCTGTCTCTCTCTGTCTCTGTCTGTCTGTCTGTCTGTCTGTCTGTCTGTCTGTCTCTCTCTCTCTCTCACCAATCAATTGGGTGACACATGGATAATGGAAATCAGATTGGAAATTCTGTGTTCCTAAACAGCTGTCAAGCTGTACAGACTGCAGATGATTTTCCCAGAAATGCCTGTGCCTTCACATATTAATAAATTATAAATGCAGCTGCATTTCTGAGCATCTTCTCTGAGAAAGAAAAAAGAAACATTTTCCCTCTCTTATCGCGTCCGCAGATAACTGCCCAGCCGCCCTGTTTAAGGTGTTTAGGGTGACCCACTCCTTACTTAACCAAAGAACTGGGGAAGACCCTTTGCAGGGTAGGGCTGAAGAATTTGTTCAGTATCTGCAGGATAAAATCGCTCAGATTCGGACAGGCTTGGACTCTGACTGGGTAGATTTGAGCGAGTCGACGGGAATCAATCTTGTGGAGACTATCTGGGATGAGTTTGACCCTGTAACCCCCAAGGGCATGGACAGGATTATGGGGAGACTCAGTGCTGCCACATGTGTGCTGGACCCGTGTCCCTCTTGGTTAATCTCGGCTTCCCGGGAGGTGACACGAGGCTGGCTCCAGGCGATTACCAACGCTTCATTGAGAGAGGGGTTCTTTCCCACCGCCCTGAAGGAGGCGGTGGTGAGGTCCCTCCTTAAGAAGCCTTCTCTCACCCCTCCTGTTCAACATATATATGAAACCGCTGGGCTAGATCATCCATGGTTTTGGGGTACGGTATCATCAATATGCTGATGATACCCAACTTTTCATCTCTACCCCAAGCCACCCAAATGATGCCCTCGACGTGATGTCCCGATGCCTGGAGGCTGTGTGGATCTGGATGGGGAGGAACAGGCTCAGGCTCAATCCCTCCAAGACTGAGTGGCTGTGGTTTCCATCATCCCGATTTATGTATCTTGTTCCATCTTTGATGATAGGGGGAGAAACTTTACCCCCCTCAGAGAGGGCCCGCAATCTGGGAGTCCTCCTGGATACACGGCTCAGTTTAGAAGAACACCTGATGGCCGTGACCAGAGGGGCCTTTATCTGATACGTCAGCCGCGCCCCTTTCTGGATCGGGATGCTCTGTGCATAGTCACTCATGTCCTCGTCTTTTCTTGCCTGGACTACTGTAACACTCTCTACATGGAGCCAAGGTGGCGCAACAGAGCCAAGGTGGCGCAGTGGTTAAATGCAGCACTGCAGGCTACTGCTAGATCAGCAGGTCAGCGGTTCAAATCTCACCGGCTCAGGGTTGACTCAGCCTTCCATCCTTCCGAGGTGGGTAAAATGAGGACCCAGATTGTTGGGGGCAATATGCTGACTCTCTGTAAACCGCTTAGAGAGGCCTGAAAGGCCTATGAAGCGGTATATAAGTCTACTGCTATTGCTATTGCTATTGCCCTTAAAGAGCACCCGGAGGCTTCAACTGGTCCAGAATGCGGCCGCGCGGGTTATCATGGGGGTACCTAGGTGCTCCCATGTTACACCCCTTTTAGGCGGCCTGCACTGGTTGCCAGTTGTGCGATTCAAGGTACTAATTATGACCTTTAAAGCCCTCTATGGCTTAGGCCCAGGGTACCTGCGAGACCACCTACTGCCACCAGTAGCCTCCCACTGTCCAGTGCGATCCCACAGAGTTGGCCTCCTCAGGGTGCTGTCGGCCAGACAGTGTCAGCTAGCGACCCCCAGGGGGAGAGCCTTCTCTGTGGGAGCGCCTTCCCTCTGGAATGAGCTGCCCCCGGAGCTTCGCATAATCCCCAGCTTCTGGTCCTTCCGACGCGCCCTAAAAAGTTGGCTTTTCCAGCAAGCCGGCCTGGCCTGAATAGAATAAAATATAGGATAAATTTGGTTGTTAATTTTAATTTAATTTTTAAATTTTTATTGTAAATATCAATTGGGGTTTTTTTTTTGGATACTTTATTTAATGTCCCTTTTAATTTTTGTAATGTGTGTTTTCTTTTATCTTGTACACCGCCCTGAGTCCTTGGGAGAAGGGTGGCATATAAATCCAATAAACCTAACCTAACCTAACCTTTTTAAAACATACTGCTAAGAAAAGACTGGAAAAATACTGAAATCCATATAAGCAGATCAATTTCAATCTCAACGTATTATCCAATTTGCATTCATTTATCAGTCACCCGCTGCTGTTATCTGGAGCCTTCAAAATCCATATTTACACAATTTATTGTAAACACCTTTTTGGAAAAAGGCCAAATAAATGGCTTCCATCTATTACAGAACGAAAAGGGAAAAAAACTGATGCCATGTAAGATATATATGTATATAATCCTTCCTGCTGGTGTTTTGCTTTTTTAAAGGAATCAATATAGCAGCAACACTCCAGCATCTAGTTGTTAAATGTACCTTGAAAACCCGTTTCTCTAGTGGGTTGTGTAAATGAGTTCTTACCTGAATATATTTAGCTAGCCCTATCTATATCTATAAAAAAAAAGATAAAGGATCCTTGCGGATTTTATTCTGCTAGTTGTTGCCAACTTTAGAGGGAGTTGCTCATCTCTGTTTCAAGGCTATTGAGGCAGCACTTTCCAAAGACATTTCCACAGTCAAGTAGCCAGCATGATGTGACAGAGTGCTGTTACCTTGCCACTGAAGTAGTACCTATTTATCTACTCACGTTCGCATAGTTTTGAATGGCTAACCTTTTTGCTGTCGCATGCCGAAAGCACCTGTAATGCAATGTGCGCGGAACCCCCCCGTTGCCCACCCCCTGTGCCCCACCCCCTCTGCATGAGCATGTGACCCCCCCACTTCCCCCGCACCCATGCATGCACACATGATCTCCCTGCACTCCCCCATGCATGCACACGCGAACCCCCCGCATGCGCCCCGCACCCCACTCATGCATGCATGATCCTGTGCATGCATGCATGATCTCCCCTTGCTTCACGAATGCAAACGCTTCTCCCGCATGTGCCCCACCCCCTGCACATGCATGGTAGAGAGCCGAAAACCAGCTGGCCAGCAGAAGCCACATGTGTGGCGGAGCTGAGCTGGGATGATGGCTCATGTGCCCGCAGAGAGGGCTCTGTGTGCCATATGTTCACCATCATGGGGCTAGGTTGTCAAGAGTTAGGGCAAGGACCGGAGCTCACCCCATTTCAACAGACAAGTCCAGTGTCTTAACTTGTCAGCCATCACACAGCATATCTCTATCTCTATCTCCACCTATCTATATATCTACAGTATATTTTGTTGTTGTTGTTCAGTCACTAAGTCGTGTCTGACTCTTTGTGACCCCATGGACCATATCATACCAGATCCCTCCTGTGGTCCACCATCTCTAGGAGTTTGCCTAAATTCATATTCAACAACACTATGTAACCATCTCATCCTCTGCCCTGCTCTTCTCCCTTTGCCTTCAATCTTTCCCAACAGCAAGATCTCAGCAAGTCCTTCTCGTCTCATTAGGTGGGGAAAAAATATTTGACCTTCAGCTTCAGTATCTCTCCTTCCTAAGAACAGTCAAGGTTGATTCCCTTTAGGATTGACTGATTTGATCTCTTTGCAATGCAAGGGACTCTCAAGAATCTTCTCCGACATCACCATTCGAAAGCATCCATTCTTCAGCACCTAGCCTTTCGTCTAGATGTATATCATGTATCCATATCTATAGATGCAAAATCCTTAATGTGTTATAGGCTAGACATACAACAAAATACATAAATATCAAAGATAAATCCAAATAAGTGTTTTTTTATTTCAACTGACTTGCTTCAAATTCAGGCTCTATTCATTTCTATCTGTAACTCACTTGTATTTTTCACTGCTTTCTCCCCCTTCCCGAGATCACCCTACCCCCAGCTCCCTACAAACTCTACTAAGCAGGGAAAGGCAGAATAGCTGCACAATGTGTTTTGATTAATTGTGCTAAAAGCTGTCTGTCTGAAAGCACCCAAATCCACCCACCACATTCTGGACTTGTAAAATTGCCTTAAGCCTTCGTTTCCCTCCATGAATTTGAATATTTTATTCAGTCCTGATGGCATCTCATACCATTTTATTTTGAAGTGAAAATTATGCTGCATAGGAACAGAAAAATCCATCATCAGACTACAGACACAAATAACTTGATTAGATCCCTTGAGCACTAAATGTCAAACGCTTGATGTACTGAAAAAGGCTGGGAGAAGGCAAATATCAGGACTGCTGTATTTATCTGAAAAGAATATTGTGTTTTCCTCAATAATTTAGCTGCAGTATGGGTTGTCCAACATGAGTGGTCATGTTAAATTCACTGAACATGCTGGAATGGAAGAATATGATGGGGGTTTGTTTATTCATTCATTCATTCACTCACTCATTCAATTTTTATAGCCACCTATTTCAACCAATGACTATGAGTATGTTTGATGTTATATTCTTGAATACGTCCTGTTTTCCCCAAAATAAGACCTCCTTGGATAATAAGCCCAATCAGGCTTTTGTGCTCATTCACTAAAATAAGCCCTCCCCTGAAAATAAGCCCTCCCCAAAAATGCTGCAACAGAGCAGCAGCCATGAGGTGACCATGCTCGCCGCCTCCTGCACCTCACAAATAACAAGACCTTCATGAAAATAAGGCCAAGCGCTTATTTCGGGGGTCAAAACAGAAAATAAAACCATGGTCTTATTTTTGGGGAAACATGGTAAGTCCCATCAGTTAAGTTCTTCCTTCCAACCTCAATTTCATGTTACATTTGCGTCAAAACATAGGCAATGAAAGCCAAAATTCCCTGCTTCCAGTATTTGGAAATCTATCAAGAACAAGAACAACAACAAAAATCCAACACAATAGAGCAAAGTGGCAACTTGAATGTGTATTTTTCACGCATATTATGAGCCCAGACAGCAGCCCTTAGCTGACTAGGGTTGTGGAAGGCATTCTGTGCACAAACAGCCGTGCGGATGGAACACTTTGAACAACTCTAGATGGCCAGATATTTTATTTTGGAAATGTGGTTGTTTCTAGCAGAAGGGGCTTCAGAGTTCAGATGGAGGGGATAAGCATGAGATGCTGGAGACCAGATTTTTAATTTTATTTTTAAGCTTCTTAATGGAACTGTTTTTGATTTAATGGTTGTTCCTCATCCAGATCCCTGGAGCTTCCAGACTATGGAAAGCATCAAGATGGTATCCCTTAGGCAGCCAGCAAGCAAGCAAACCAAAGGATTCTTTAGTCCTTTGCAGTGATGCTCTGGATCAACACATCATTCAGAAGACACAAAACCTAGAAATGTTTTGGTTCTGGGCTTCAACTGAAATAAAGTTTGAAGGGATTCTGGAGCAACTGGGTAGGATGAATAGGGCAATGATGGGAAGAAAGAGAAGGGAAGGGAAGACAATATGAAGAGTGTTGAGTGGGTGGCGCCAGGCTATGTAGAGGTGGGAAGAGAGGGCTGAGGAACACCATTCCTTCCTTGCTAGAATACAATGTTCTAGTTTCTGTTTCTTCTAAATCATTGGTTGCTTCAGACCAGTTCAGCAGAACTCCAGGCTGCAATGGTTTGGTTCATGTATAAAAGAGAATTTTTTTTTCTATTTGGGGCACATTAATATAGTCAGTTAGGGATGTGGTAGCTCAGTGGCTAAGACATTGAGCTTGTCAATCAGAAAGGTTGGCGGTTCAGTGGTTCAAATCCTTAGCGCCGCGTAACGAAGTGAGCTCCTGTTACATGTCCCAGCTTCTGCCAACCTAGCAGATGGAGAGCATGTAAAAATGCAAGAAGAAAAATAGGAACCACCTTTGGTGGGAAGGTAACAGTGTTCCGTGTGTCTTCGGCATTTAGTCATGCCAGCTAGCAAGAGTGCAGAGAAGAGCAACAAAGATGATTGGGACTGGAGGCTAAAACATATAAAGAACAGTTGCTGGAATTGGATATGTCTAGCGTAATGAAAAGAAGGACTAGGGGTGACATGATACCAGTGTTCTAATATCTCAGGGGCTACCACAAAGAAGAGGGAGTCAAACTATTCTCCAAAGCACCTGAGGGTGGAAGAAGCAATGGGTGGAAAGTAATCAAGGAGAGAAGCAACCTAGAACGAAGGAGAAATTTCCTGACAGTTAGAACAATTAATCAATGGAACAACTTGCCTCCAGAAGCTGTGAATGCTCCAACACTGGTAGTTTTTAAGAAGAGATTGGATAACCATTTGTCTGAAGTGATGTAGAGTTTCTTGCCTAAGCAGGGGGTTGGACTAGAAGACCTCCAAGGTCCCTTCCAACTCTTTTATTCTATTTTTCTTTCTATCCCTTTAACTGAAATGAGTGTGTGTTAGACTGCAGATGTACCTGCCCAGACAAAAATATCTTGGCTCAAGTTAAACATATGATGCTTTTTCAGGGGTAAAATGATAGAGGCAAGCAGCCTTAGCCTCTTCAAACTTATGTCCCTTGATTGCTCACTCATAGCCTGCTTTTACCTTAAAGTGGGCTACAGCCCCCCCATAAAACTGTGTATCATAAAAGCTGCACCTAAGGCTGATCCAACCCGTGTCTGCTTTCTTATATTTCTGAATCTTTTATGAAACGACCAATGGATACTGGGGCTCTCAGGATATGGATCAACTACAAGTTTGAGTCACTAGCAAGTTCAACAGTGGGGGATGATCAAAGTTGGCTCGGTGACCTCGAGAAACCACAGGTTCCCCTTTCGTGCCTTCCCCAAATCAATTTCTGTTTTGCAACAGAAACACAATTTGCAATTGGAGCACAAAGGATCCAAAACTATGGTCTAGAGGATGAGAGGGAGAGAAAGATATCAGCACCCTAATTGTGCATCTCAACTTACAAATTATGAGTCCCCCCAAAACCAGTGCTTGAATGAAATGGTAGTCAGGCTTAAATATTGCTGCAGACGTCCCATCTAAAAGGTACCTTTAAAATGGAAGCTGGTGTTTCCGTTCTCCTGTTTATTATTGTCCAGAGCAATGAGCGACAACTATAAAGCTACAAGGTTATTGATAGCAGTTGGATGCATTCAAGATTTTCCAGGATGATTTTTTTATAGGCTGCAAGAATGAGAAATTTAATTGAATGGATGTCATAGGAGTATAAGCTGCTCATATTTCCAAAGGGGGAAAAAAAGTCTGTGGTTCCCTCTTAATAATGCAGAGGATAGCTTTGGTAAAGATTACATAGACTTGGACTACAATCTAATCACTCCAATGCAAATTCCACTGAGATTCAAAGACCCTTTGTCTTTTTTTCAAATACACCAAGTTCTCACCAAACTCCTGAAGTACAAATTAATTGTCCCTTTGCAAATAGTTTCCTTGTTTTGTTTTTAATTATAAACTAAATGCCTTTATCCCGATGACAATCAATTAAGAAAAAAGAGAGAAATACGCGGAACTCAATAACATTTCAGCTCCACAATTATTTTATGTAACAGCTATGTGTCAGAGAACAATGATTAAGAATGTAGGTTACTTTGCACTGCCAGGTTTAATTTCTGGCCAGCAGCCTAATTGTTGTTTTATTTACTTTTTGCTTAAAAAAAAGAAAGAAAGACTGAGAGCATGTTCCTACTCTTGAATTAGTCTTGCAAACTGTAATCATCCTTGACATCTTTTTAGGAGTAAAAAAAAATCTTCTCTGAATAACTTAGCCTTTTCCTTTTCACTTTTTTTTTTTTTTAAGTATAATTATATGTCCTTCGCTAAAACTGAGTTTGAGACAAAAGTATTTCGACTAACAGGCAGGCTTTAGAAAGTAATTACAATACAATGATTAACAAACACGTTCTCTGCCACAACAGAAGCACTATTTATAGAAATGTGACTGGTAAATCATGGTTTATAGCTGAATGTATTGCATAAATCGAATGGATTGTAGTTTACTTAACAAACTACCGGTAATAAAGGAAGCCCTGGCCTAAGAATGATTGAAATGTTGGCAGTTTAAGTGTTTGTTTCTTGAATATGTAAATCCAACTCAAGGGCCTTATTAAACCCCATGTCTCCAGTGGCATCTTTCATTCAGTAACTCACTAGATATATTAAATATTATTCCAGCATTATTTTTCAGAGTTCAAATCCCTATGATTTTATAATCTTGCCCTTGTCCTGGTGGTTAGAATGCAGTACTGCAGGCTACTTCTATGGACTGCTGGCTGCCAGCAATCTGACAGTTCGATTCTCACTGGCTCAAGGTTGACTCAGCCTTCCATCTTTTCGAGGTCGGTAAAATGAGGACCCAGATTATTGGGGGCAAACATGCTGACTCTCTAAACCACTTAGAGCAGTGATGGCTAACCTTTTTGTCGTCACCTGCCAAAAGCGCCCCCCACCCATATTGCAATGCAAGCATGACCCTCCCCTGCCCCCCTGCACATACATGTTGACCTCTTGTGCTCCCATGCCCCCCCCATTTGGGGCCTAGTATGCCTCCCTGCAGCCTCCTGGAACCAATAATGGGCTGTGGGGGAGGCGCCGCACCCCTTGCGCTCCCCCCAAGCCCCCACATGAGTGCATGGCCCTCCCTGCCCCCACGCATGCACATGCAACCTCCTGACCCCCATGCATGCACATGTGTCTCCCGCATGTGCTCCCCGTGTGCATTCGCGGCAGAGACCGAAAAATCAGCCGGCCAGCAGGAGGCACGTGCACATGCACGGTGGAGCTGACCTGGGGTGACGGTTCGCGTGCAGGAAGCGCTTTGCGTACCATAGGTTCGCCATCATGGATTTAAAGAAACCATAGTGTAAAGCACTGTGAAGCAGTATATAAGTCTACGTTCTATTGCTATTCCTTGGCAACAATATGTCACTGCTTTCCCTGGAGTGTTTTTCAGCCACCTATTTGTCCATAATTCTAGCTTTTTCTAGTGGCCTGTCATCCAAGCACTAATTTGGTCCAATCCTGCATCCCTTTTGCATGGTTCAGCCAAGGTTGCCTGGTACATGTATTGCTGTTGTCAAAACACCCATCCCTGCTCTCCTTCCAGTGGAAAATGAAATTTGCAACCCATATTGAATTTTAAAGCCTTCCTGAAAACAGACACCAGTGTGTCTGTGGTTTTTTTTTTTTTTATTTCACACAAGGCAGCTCATCATCAACCAGTGCAAAATAGTCTATTATTGAGTTGTTAGATTGCTTGAAGACATCTGAAGCGTTCAGCCTCCTGATGTTCTGCACATATACAGCAGGGTTATGCAAAGAGGGGGGGAAAGGACATAAAATCTATTATATTTGTCACACAGTAAGATTAACTCCTCAGGGAACCACACGAAGACTTCTTTGAAGAGCAATATACAACCCCTTTTCAATGAAACAGATGCACTGAACCCATTAGATTAAATGTAAAACCCTGGAGGTATAGAAGAAAGATAAAGAGGTAATAGAAAATTAAGAAAAGAATAAAAAGCCTGCCTGGAATAAAAAGTGAAAGGCTCTTAAGTAGACCATGATTCCTGGTGACAACATGGACACAGAGATGCATCTTTCTTGCAGGCAACATGGAAACAGATGCCACTGATTATTTTTTCCAGGGTAGTTTGGCCTACAGCCATGGTGGTGAACCTATGCCAGAGGTGGCACAGAAGAGTCCTCTCTGTGGGCACGTCTGCCATAGCCAACTGCTCTTCTGGTTTCTGGTGCGCGGGCATCAGAGCGCCAGAAAATGGTCTGAAAATGTCCCAAAAATAGGCATGTGCATGCCGGCCAGCTGGTCTTTGGGTTGCTGCACACAAAGAGCAGGTGACCAGTGTGCATGCGCATGTCGGAGATCTGAAGACCAGCTGGTTGACACACACATGTGCACCGGCAATTGGTCTTCAGGTTTCTGGCCCTCCAGTGTGCACATGCACATGCATTCCGGTTTGGGCACTCAGTGCCGAAAAGGTTCACCATCGCTGACTTATAATTTTAGGCCTTCCTGATGTTCTCCCTTCCATATTAACCATAACCAACCCTGTTCCGCTGAATCAAGATGTGCCTGTATGTTTTAAATGTTGCTACCAGCTGTAACTAGTGTAGAGTATCTGTTTGCTGTGGTAAGTAGCATGGTGGGTTCTGTGCAGTGGTGGGTTTCAACAATTTTTAGAACTTCTTCTGTAGGTGTGGCCTGCATTGTGGGAGTGGCTTGCTGGCCATGTGACTGAGTGGGATGGGCTTTCCAGCCATGTGACTGGGTGGGTGTGGCCAACTTGGAAAATGTGGTGAAACTCACTTAACAACGCTCTTGCTTAGCAACCAAAATGTTGGCTCAGAAACTCTGGCATTTGAGGCACGCAAGTCTTAAAGCTGTCAACTTACAAGACCCTTGCACCCCTAACCCTTTAGAAAAATAACCCCAGGGGTGTTCAGACTTGACAGCTTTAAGACTTGTGGACTTCAACTCCCAGAATTCTTCCTCTCGCTCTTCATCTTGATGATGTGCGGACGGGCGGGGGGAGGGAGCTGGAACCGGTTCTAAACAGCACTGTAGATTTGTGGAATCTCTTTTATAGAAGAAGTTAGAACTGGCAGGAACCCACCTCTGATTCTGTGCCATCAAGTTGTTGCCAACTCTATGTGACCACACAGATAGAGTTTCTCCAGGAATTCCCTCCACAATCTGGTTCTTCAAATCTTCCAATGATTCACCGATTGGCTATAATGATCCTTCCTTCCTTCCTTCCTTCCTTCCTTCCTTCCTTCCCTCCCTCCCTCCCTCCTTCCTTCCTCAACATAGAACATCTCCTGCTTGAGCAGAAGTTGGACTAAAAGCCTCCAAGATCCTTTCCAGCTCTGCAATTGGTTTAATAACGTCAATGTATTTAGAGAGTGACAGGAAGGAAGGAAATTTTTAGATCACAACATGGTAAGAGTAAGAAACAAAATTATTCGGCACATATCTTAGCTTTCCTTGCTTAAGTATTAAAATAGCTGATAAACTAAGCAAAAATAGCAGTTCCTTTTTGTGGCATCCGGCATTATGTGACATTGCATAATAGAAATAGCACCGACAGTGAAGTCACACAAAAAGTTTTGCCCACTAATGTAACTGGCCCAAAACTCTGATCAAAGAAGCCATATGGTTTCCTGGAAAACACATTGTAGGTAGCAATATGTAAAAAAGTAAAAAAAGGTTTATCTGAGGAAAATATCCCCAAATCTTTCGTTATTTACTTTACAAGTGACTCTGGGCAGCTTACGATCAAAAACAAGCCCTGCTACATATAAATAATATATAACGGGCCCCAAGAGCAAAACCAAGTCAGACCAGACCAAAATGAAAGAAAGCCAAGGAAAAGAAAGCAGGTGTTCTGACCTAGGCTTCCTGATACAGTAAAAAGCACACGCTTAGTTCCAAAAAGCCCATGTTCCTCCCCAACCTCCTCGCTGTCCGCTCTGCTGCCAGCTCCGCAGTCCGCCGGCAGACCACAACCACAGGTCCCATAATCACCCTGTCCCCATGGCCTTCATAAGAGGAGGGAGCTGGGTGAGGCTCTGGAGGAAGATTAGTCTACAGAAGTGATGGTGAACCTGTACGGAAACGTTGCGTGCGTGCGCACACGCCTGTCTGGGCCGCACTGTGGAAAAGCCAAACATCCGTGTTCTGACGTGCACGCATGCCCGACCATCGGGTGGCTGGTGCGCATGCTCAAGCTGGTTTTCAGCAATACTTCGTGCACAAAGGGATTGCGCTCCGGAAAAGCCAAGCGTTGGGGTTCTGGCGCATATACACACCCGGCAATCAGTTAGCTGGGGTGCATGCCCCACGTGCAAAGGACAGCTGATCATCACATGCACACCAGAAAATCAAACAGGCAACGCCATGTGTGTGGGGCAACATGGCTTCGCGTGCCACTTTGGGCACACGTGCCATAGGTTTGCCATCATGGCTCTAGAGGGCAGGAACAGAATAGGGATGTTTCCCAGGTCCCTCAGTTAATGTTTCCCTTGAGAGAGTGCAAATCAACTCAAGGCCTAGGGGCAGCCGTTAAAGCCAATAGACCTGAACCCCACCATATGTTGACTTCAGGGCTCCCTTTCTCCCCAATCCTCCACAGCAATGTGATAACTACAGAGAATATTCCTGGAATGCTTGGAGGGGGGCGGGGGAGAATCCTATCGTAGATGCAAGTATTAAATATGATTTAAATATCCCTGCCCTCCTTAGAAAATGAGGAAATTAAGAATACTTTGGGGAGGGGGATATACAAAGGAATTGCCAAGAAGGAATAAAGAATGCAAGGGTAATGTAAATTTCCTGTGTTTTGGCATGCTTACCTAACCAGGGCTTTGTTCCACCTTGATTAATGTAGCCTATTGTTCTATCTGGATTTTCTTGTTCACAAGAGGGAGCATACATTTAGTAAGCCTGAGCTTTGTTTCAAAAGTATCTACCTTTGCAGACCTGCGTTAGTTGGGTGGAGTTTGAAAGCCGGATTCAGAAAGCTGTGCTGTTTTGCAGACTAACCTGTGAAACCAGCAAGGATGGGCTGCTGTGGGTTTGCTTGGGTTTGGGAGAAACCGTAACTAACCTTATGGCCTCCAAATCCCACCCCTGGCTGGCTCCATCCACACGACCCCTCCCCCCCCAGGAGTCTCCATCTGGCCTCTTTTGGATGTGGGGTATGTGCAGGGCTGGTAAGGAGCAAAGGTGGGTTCCTACCAGTTCGCACCAGTTCGGTAGAACCGGTTCGTCAAATCTACTGAACCGGTTAGAAGAGGTTCCACCAGAAAGCAGGCCACACCTACAGAAGAGGTTCCAAAATTTTTTGAAACCCACCACTGACACACACACACACAAACACACACACACAAAAACACACAGACTCACACAGAGAGAGAAAGAGAAAGAAAGGAAGAAAGAAATAAAGAAAAAAAGAAAAAAGAAAGAAAAAGTGAGAGAGATGAAAGAAAAAAGGAAAAAGGGACAGAGAGACAAAAGGAAGGAAGGAGAGAGAGAGAGAGAGAGAGAGAGAGAAAGAAAGAAAGAAAGAAAGAAAGAAAGAAAGAAAGGGGTTAACCGGAGAGGCAGTTTCTGTAAGCAAGCCACTCCCACCAGGTCACATGGCCTGCAAGCCACTCCCACAAAGGAAGCCACACCCACAGAGTAGGTTCGAAAATTTTTTGAAACCCACCACTGGTACGGAGGCTCAGGGAGGGGGAAAATGGGCCTCCCAGAAGTTCTCCGAAGGGCAGAAATGGGCCAACTTCTGGCTTCGGGAGGGCCTCCAAAGCCCGGAGACGGCAGGTTTCACCCTCCCAGAGGCTCGAGGAAGACAAAAACAGCCCCCACACCATGGTGCAAGAGGCTGACTAGGCCACGCCCACCATGGCCACGCCCACCCGGCAACCGGGCAGAGAACCCGTTGCTGAAATTTTTGAAGCCCAACCCTGGAAACTTAAGTCCTAAGTCCTTTTGACCTAAGTCCAGGTACAGAGCCAAAAGAGAGAAGGAAATAATAATGATGGGAGTTTTTCAAATGCTTTAACAAACTTTGTGAACAGAATTATTTTTGGATCCGGCTCAGACAATAAAATCCCCTGGCCTGTCTCCTGGGGTTATCCCATTTCAGATCTGAACACCTAATTCAGCATTTTTCAACCTTCACAGACTTAAGATGGGTGACCTTCAACTCCCAGGATTTCCCAGTCACCAAATGGCTGGGGGATTTGGGGAGTTGGAAGTCCACTCATCTTAAAAAGCTGCCAAGGTTAAGAAACACTGATTTAATTTATTAATGCACTGCACCAGGTGAACTCCAGGCATAATTGTGTCTTTTCCATCCTTAAATTGACATCGCTCTAATGGCTTTGGGAGATCGCTTTCTGGAGGATAGTGGTAGTAGTTTGAATAGAAAGTCAGATCAATTTGGATCTAGTCCACCATTTACACCTGGGGTGTCAAACTCACATCGTCCCAGCGGTGTCACATGACGTATTGGGACGTATAGGTGTGGGCGTGGCCAGCACGTGGCACATCTGGCCCCTGGGCCGGGAGTTTGACAACCCTGAACTACACCATTGCCTGTGCACGTCGGGACCTAGGTGTACCAAGAAAAAAATGGTGTTCTTTTATATTAGTACAATATGTTTCAACATAAAAAAAATTGAAGGATGTGTTGGATGTTTAATTTTCTCAACCGGCAAAAAAAAATGAGTATTGTATGTCTGTTTGTTGTGAATATGCATATGTATCTCTATATCTCTTTCTCTCTCCTTTGACCTCAAGTGTTAGAAATTAAAAGAGAGAGAGAGAATTTATAAAACTCAATACTTGAAATAGATTTAGTTAAACCAATGCTCAAATACTAAGCAGTAAAACAGACAAAGAAATCTGTGCATTGTAGGAAATAAAGTCTTTTATCTCTGAACAATTATGCCTGAACCTATTCCTTATCACACCTTTTTATTACTGTAGGTATCTTCCCAGTAATTCAATATAAATTCTTTCTACAAAAAATGCAGATACAGAATTTTAATTCTAAATTAAAGTATTGTCAAGCTTTTTCTTTCTTTCAAACTGAAGCTATGTGTCAACCACACTTCCTGCTAAATACTCTTTTTGGGGGGGGGGGCGGTGGTGTTAACCACAAAAGAATTATAAAAGATTCCTTTTTAAAATTTCTCCACCTTAATTCTTTTTGCTAGAGTTTTTTTTTCCCTATTCAAAGCAAGACCACATAACTAATACTATTTCTGTTTTTCCCCCCCAATTTTTTGTTATGGCTTAGAAATCACAAGAAAATACTGTTTTAACATTTGCATTTTTATCAGATTTTGGGATGCCATACAGGTTTTTTGGGTGAGTGCTATAAAGGAAAGCCTATAAAGAAGAAAGATACCAGGGTGAACTTATAATAACATTTCAGCTATTTCAAAATATGTTCCGGTCTTTGTTGCCAGAAAAAATTGCCAATTTTTGATAGAGGGGGGCTTTGTCTTCAGAAAAAAAACAATTTTAATTCCTCCCTAAATTGGGATTTTGCCTGAATAATAATCAAGCTCCCATGTGGAGTTTAGACACGCCTCAATTCTGTTCAACCACAGTTCTTGGCTTCTAGCTGCAGGTCAACCCTGGAGTTGTGAAGATAGCCCCTTAGTCAAAACTACCAAGGTTGCTGAAAATTATCCAAAATATACATCCTACTTGCCAGGATAGGTAGCCATTCTTTAGCCTGGAGTCATAATTTATGTTCATACTTTTTTCAGAGCTCCAGGGATATTAAGTGATATCAGTGATATTAAGATGGCATTCATGTAAATGAAAGCAAACTATAATTCTATTCAATTTAGAGGAAAGATAAGAACAGGGGTGGGATTCAGCCGGTTAGGACTCATTCGGGTGAACTGAATGTTAATTTTAACCTGGTACGCTGAACAGGTAGTTACAAGGATTGGCTGACCCTGACTGCCCCGCTCCTCTCAGGAGTCTCCACTGGATGCCAGGTAAGTGCAGGGCCTGTGTGAAGGCCCTGGGAGGGCGAAAAATGGTCCTACTGGAATACCAGAAGTCTTTTTCCGGCTTCTGGAGAACCTCTGGAGCCTGGGGAAGGCGAAAATGCTTCCTGCTGCCGTGGTGCAGGAAGCCAAGTAGGCCATACCCCATGGCCATATCAGTGGTGGGATTCAAATTTTAGAGGATCGAGGGTAGAGAAGACGCGAGAGCCAGGACTTCGAACAGAACAGGTTTATTGTAGTACAGTTTGACAGCGATTCAAATGCATCGTTCAGTCAACAATGCATTCATACAGACAACAAGAACAGACGGACCAATGGGCGCTCAGCAAGCGTCTGGCAACTGCTGACGCTGCGCCCCGACCAATCAGAATGGCTCAGGCAGCTAGCAACAGGCTATGCTGCGCCCCAGCCCATCAGGGCGCAGCCTGGTGTGTTGCTGGCCTCCCGGTTCTCTGCCCTAATGACTAGGTGGGTGGGCATGGCCAACTCAACATCACTCACGTCGATGGGCGCTTCACCTTAGCTGTTACAATGTAATAAGGGTTAACTGGAGAGGCAGTTTCTGTAAGCAGGACAATAAAGATTAGGCTAGAAGCAACACCAGACTGTTTCCTTCCTGCCTGCCTTACAGGATTAGCCCTGTAAAATGGGGGAAAAAAACCACAAAATCAGATTTCTTCCAACAACCGGTTCTCCGAACTGCTTAGAAAGTTAACAACAGGTTCTCCCGAATAGGTGCGAACTGGCTGTATCCCACCACTTGGCCATACCCACCCAGCAACTGGGCAGAGAACTGGTTGCTGAAATTTTTCAATCCCACCCCTGGGTAAGAAGGGTATAAAGCCCCTATTCCTAGAGTTACTACTGGGCATGATGGGCAGCATATAGGATGGATGGATGGATGGATGGATGGATGGATGGATGGATGGATGGATGATAGATAAATGTAGACAAATGATAGATGTAGCCAGACAGCTAGAGACAGCAGACAGCCAGATATTGCTTGAGGCATAATTTCATCCCTTTAAATTCAATAAATCACTCAACACAAAAGAAATTGGGAAAGGGGACAATGGATAGCTTCTCTCTTTCTACAAATATAAGAAAGACAAGTGTCCTATTAATTATCCCTTGATATAAACACCGATAAACATTTTTTTTAATCCATGGGAACCAATTATTGTTTTTTCCTATTAGCTAGATTATTCTAGGAGTCTCCAAACTTTTTGGCTCATTAAACTATTCACATAGCTTCAGATTGTTCCCTATATATGTTTGTCTGTCTGTCTATTTGTCTTTACCTCTCCCCCCTTTCTCCGCGCGTATATATTTTATTCTGCTTTTGTCTCCTCTGACTTTAGCAAACGAATCCACAATAAGCAAAGCAATAATTCAAAGAAGCTACTTTAAAATCAGAACGAAAATTAGACAAGAAAATAGCAAGTACATAGCTCACTGTTATTTATCTCTGGTCCCAAATAGTATCCAAAATGCCATTTTACAATTAGAAACAGGCTTAGTTTTGATGGAGGCCAGAGCATAGCTTTCTTCTTCTTACCTTTTGACTAAAGTTAATTCTACTTTATTATGGGATTGGCCCCATTAGTATTTATTTAGCAATCGCTTGAAATCACCATGGCTTTAAAAAGCCCTTGATAAAATTCAGTTGCTGGGCTAGTCTATGGAAAATTTGTGCATGTTAGGTTTTAATAATGCTAAAACTGCCCTTAAGCAATGAATCTGGAATACAGATTTTCAAATAAGCCTAAGTAAGTATCACAGTCCATTATTTATCATTTCCTCCCAAAAGAGTCCCTTCAGCCACATATTTATCATCTATTCCAATTTTAAAATTTAGTGAGGCCTTCACTTTAGACAGATTGAATACTTTGCCCTCAGCAATCCTTCTTGGACATTTTAAGGATACTCCTATGCATTTTTGGTTATGTCCATGCAATGATGTTTCAATAGAAACTCTAGGCCATATTTTAATATATTGTTCCCTATAGAAGGATTCTAGGCAGAACCTTATATATTCTGTCTTAAAGTAATTTTCACATAGGGATTGCACTTTCTACTTAAGGCTATTACTCTGAAAGAAACTTGAAAATAACTTCTCATGTCACCCAGTTCTGTGTTATCCATTGTATAATAGAAAGTACCATTGCTTGCTTGCTTACTTACCAAATTTATATAGGTAAAGGTTCCCCTCGCACATATATGCTAATCGTTCCTGACTCTAGGGGGCGGTGCTCATCTCCGTTTCTAAGCTGAAGAGCTAGTGCTGTCCAAAGACGTCTCCGTGGTCATGTGGCCAGCATGGCTAAACGCCAAAGGCACACGGAATAGGTGGTTCCTATTTTTCTACTTGCATTTTTTAATGTGCTTTCGACTGCTAAGTTGGCAGAAGCTGGGACAAGTAACGAGAGCTCACTCCGTTATGCAGCGCTAGGGATCCGAACCGTTGAACTGCCGATCTTCTGATCGATAAGGTCAGCGTCTTAGCCACTGAGCCACCACGTTTATATGCCAAATTTATATAGCTACCCAATTCACACAGTGACTCCAGGTGACTTACTGTACAGCATTTTTTTAAAAAAAATCTATCATATAATAAAACCATTTTAAAATGGTTTATGGCCTATCCTGCCGGTGAGGATTGAACTTCTTATAATAGTATTTTATTTGGATTTGTTTTCGTAACTATGTTCTTAGTTATTTTTAGATTCCATTATACTTATTGTTTTACTCTTATACACATGTACATATATAGAGAAATATGTATTACTTGTTAAAATTCAATCCCTTGTTTGTTTCTGGCCGAAGGGCTGCAATAAATAAATTTGAATTTATCATAAACCTCAGTTTCTAATGACACAAATTTTCTAGTATGGCATTCAATTACTTTTCAGAAAATATGCCTATTGGTCATCAGTTAGCATGTGTGTTATAATATGTTATGCAATATGAATTTAAGTAATCCTGTATATTCCTTGTTTTGCCATTACAGCAGAGCTGACACTAGTCCAGGGGTCAGCAACCTTAAACACTCAGAGCCACAAAGGTCCTAACCAGAAGCCCCCCATTCAATTCTGGAGCCAACCGGAAGTCCGGTTCCCCCCACCATAGAGTCTCCTCCTAGAGCAGCATCCTTTTTCCTCTACCTGTCCTAACTGAAAGTCCTATCAATTGTGGAGCCGACCAGCGACAGGAAGCCACAGCAGAGGGATGAAAGAGCCACATGCGGCCCCAGAGCAGTAGGTTGCTGACCCCTGCACCAGGGCATACAGATAGTTCTTGTTTAGCAACCATAATCAGAACCAGCAAGTTGGACATAAAGTAAAGCAGTCATTAAGCGAAACTGTATCTGTGCTTATCATCATACTTCACCTTTCCTTGCAAAGGTCACAAACGAAGGGACCGATTGAAAAGCTACAATTTCATCACCACTGTAACTGTAAACAGTCACTTGATATAAATGGTCATTAAATAAGTCCTTATGGCCAAATTGAGCCCCAAGTTTCTATAGCTAAGCAAGACAGTTGTTAAATGAATTTTGTCCCATTTAATGACCTTTCTGGCCACTGTTGTTAAGTGAACCAGTGTAGTTGTTAAGGGACTAACATGGTTGTTAAATGCAATCTTGCTTCTCCATTGACTTTCCTTGTCAGGTCACAAAAGAGGATCACATGACCTGGGACATGGCAACCGTCATAAATCTGAGTCAGTTGCCAAATTTTGATCATGTAACCATGGGGATACTGCAACAGTCAGGGGACAAATGGTTGTAAGTCACTTTACGTAGTTCAAACAGTCACTAAATGAACTGTTGCAAGTCAAGGACTACCTGGTATTTCTGCAATGTATTTCTTGCATGAGCAAAGTCCAATAATTTGGATATTACTGCGCTATTATTATTATTAAGCGTTGGGGGGGAATGTTAGATCCCCAAATTTGCATTTTCAACTAATAAAATGCTATCAGCTCACTAAGCATAGGAGATAATTCGGTTCTGGGAGTTTATTGCTCGAGATTGTAGATGATGCATTTGTAATTCTAGTGTTCCACATGCAGAGGAGTAATTATTATGAGTAATTATTATATGAACATGTTTTGCATTGTTGTGTATTACCCCAGGCTGTTTTTAAAGGAAAGGATATCAATCAACCACTTGATTATATACTCGGTAAACTCTTGCAATATCATGTTATTTCCTTCCATTTCAATCCTTCCTGAATTACTTCCAATAATACCATATTCTTTAAGGATTACGGAATAATACTTATAAAGCAATCCTGAAATAACTACCAATATTCTGAAAAAAATTACTAAATCAGCTCAGGGGGTTAGCACATTATTCTGTTCCACTCTAATCAACCATTCTACCTTGCTTATTTATAATACAAGTAGTCCTCAAGTTATATCAGTTCACTTACTGACCGTTCAAAGTTACGACGACACTGTGACTTATGACCACTTTTCACAGGTACAACCTTTGAAGCATCCCCATGATCACGTGATCAAAATTCAGATGTTTGGCAAGTGGTTCATACTTATGACCATTGCAATGTCCCAGGGTCATGTGATCACCTTTTGCGACACTCCCGACAAGCAAAGTCAACGGGAAAGCCAGGTGTGTTTAACAATCGTGTGAGTAACTTATCCACTGCAGCGATTCACTTAACAACTATGGAAATAAAAAATAGAAAAGCATTCAAATACAAATATACAGTTTAAAAGATGATACAAGGGGAATTATTATAGGGAAATAAAACGTGGAGGAGGAAATTTATTTTTATGTAAATATGAAACCGGGATTGCTGGAACTTCACTCCGAAAATCCATCAGAGTGAAGAAGAAAATAAGCAAGGGCAACAACAGGAGAAAGAGGAGGGAAAGAAGAAAGGGTAAAGGAGAGGAGGGAAAGAAGAAAGGGTAAAGGAGAGGAAGTAAGAGACGGGTAGTAAGAGTAGGAGAGAGGGTAAGAAGGAGAAGAAGGGAGGAGGAGTTGGGGAGAGGGAGGGGAAGAAGAAAAGAGGAAGGAGAGGCGTAAATAAGAAGGTAGAGGAGGGAGGTTGGGAAGAAAGAAGAAGTAGGGTTGTTGCAAAATAGGATGGATATATGGGGTGGCATATTATGCTTTTTATATTTTAAAAAAGATTATGATAAATGCTAGAAGATAACAGATAAATACTAATAGTACCTATGAGAAGGTATATTTGTGAATGTATGTGGAAATAAAACTTTTTACAAAAAAAAAACAACTGTGGTAAGGAAGGTTGTAAAATGGGGTAAAAGTCACTTAACAAATGTTTCACTTAACATGATTTTTTTTGCTCAATTGTGGTTGTAAGTCAAGGACCTGTCTTGGCAATCAAATAGAGCCATCCTACTTCAAACATTGCCTGACATATAATTAAACTCTCTGAAGCTGTTTAGCGAATACTTCAATTTATATTCAGATAACAAGTCACAACACTGTGAGAAATATTTTTAGGAATGGAACTGATATATGCACATTATCAGTCACATTACCAACATTAACAAATCGTTGTGACATAGTATAATAGCCAGAAGTCAATATGACTGTGCCAAATATGCAGATATAGCTGCTGGTACAGCCAGATCCTGAAGATGAAACTCAAATACTTTGGCTACCAAATGAGAAGGAAGGACTCACTGGAGAAGAGCGTAATGCTGGGAAAGATTGAGGGCAAAAGAAGGGAACAACAGAGAATGAGGGGGCTGGATGGAGTCACTGAAGCAGTAGGCGTGAGCTTAAATGGACTCCAGAGGATGGTAGAGGAGAAGGAAGGCCTGGAGGAATGTTGTCCATGGGGTCGCGATGGGTCGGACACGACTTTGCAACTAACAACAACAGCTACAAATATTCATTTAGTGATTGCTCAAAATTACAATAGTACTGGTCATACGCACTTACGAGCGTGACGGCTTCCCCATGATCATGTCATCAAAATTCACCAAAATTAGCAATTGGCATCTATTTACGATGCTTGAAGTGCCCCGGGGTCAAGGGATCACTTTTTCTGACCTTCTGACAAGGAAAGTCAATGAGGAAACCAGGTTCACTTAACAAACAGATTACTAGCTTAACAATTACAGTGATTCCCTTAACAATTGTGGAGATGTTAAGTAAAAAATTCACTTAACAACTGTCTTTGTTTAGAGATAGAATTTTTAGGGTTAATTGTGATTATAGGACTACTTGCAGTTTGGGAAGGTTTTTTTTGGTTTAGTTTATAAGGTCTGGGAAGTCAATCACTTACTGTTTTTTTTTTAAAAGTGACTCAGCTCACCGTCATTGTCTTTTTACTGAAACTCCCATTAATGTTAAGAGCCTTCTGACAGGTGACAGAAACCACTGATAAACAAAACCAAATTATTGCAAATCCAGCACGGAGCTGCAGAGAGACATATTTATAAGCTGGTTGCCCTCCGCTGAAAATCTGATTGACAGTGACATTTATAAGCTAATGGAAGCACTTGTATAACCAGAAGGAAAGGCTAGAGGTGGAGAAAGGGGCAGAGGGATGAGACCTCAAAAAGAAAATTACAGATGCTGAATTCATACCTTTCCTAAATACATGTTCCAATCCCTGCCGTTAACAGAGATGCAGAAAATTCAGTCGTGGTAAGGCTGGCTTTGTATGCAAAACATCCTGGCCTGTGATTTTCTTATGCTTAAGGGACCCAAAATATAAAGGTAAAGGTTCCCCTCACACATATGTGCTAGTCGTTCCTGACTGTAGGGGACGGTGCGCATCTCCGTTTCAAAGCCGAAGAGCCAGCGCTGTCCAAAGATATCTCCGGGATCATGTGGCCGGCATGACTAAATGCCGAAGGCACCCCGAATGCTGTTACCTTCCCATCAAAGGTGGTTCCTATTTTTCTACTGCATTTTTACATGCTTTCGAACTGCTAGGTTGGCAGAAACTGAGACAAGTAATGGGAGCTCACTCCGTTACCCGACACTAGGGATTCGAACCGCCGAACTTTCTGATCGACAAGCTCAGCATTTTAGCCATTGGGCCACCGGGTCCCCAAAATATAACCAAGAAGAAATTATAATGATTCTGAGACCTAGAACAGTGGTCTTCAAACTTGGCAACTTTAAGACTTGTGGAATTCAACTCCCAGAATTCTCCAGCCAGAATCAATGGGGAAGCCAGATTTACGCAACAACTGTGATACTAACTTAACAACTGCAATGATTCGCTTAATAACTGTGGCACAAAAGAGTCATAAAATGGGGGGGGGGGGAATTCACCTAAGCAATGTAAGGTTTGGGCTTGTTGTTTATTTTTATTACAGTCATCATTTCACTTCACTTTCTGCAGCTCTAACTTTGGGACAGGGCCCTGCATCAATATAGCACATAACATTTCAGATTTCAGACTCCTTCCTGATATAAATGAACTGAATAACCAGTGAAAACATGGAACACTGCAAAGGTTATATTGCAAGTATAAGTACAAGATCAACAGACAAAAAGACTGCTAATCACAGCAATATTCAGTCCAGTACTAGCAGATAATTAAACCTATAACAACTACAGTGTACTATATAGTTATTCAATAATCTTCGAGCCTTCTTAAAGACCTGTAACAAAGGACCAGATGGATTTTTATACATTCCACGAGAGATGAGGGGACTTCCTTTTATATGACCTCTAAAGAAAGCTCTCAGAAGTTGATCCCAAAGGAATGTGCAGATTGCTAGGGGTGAAATTAATTATTCCCAACTTTACAGAGTGCCTACTTAGCTTGATTTATTTCAAAGATCCCTTTACTGGAAATTAAATGCATGAGAAATTGGTGTGCTGCAAAGCAGCATCCAGCAACATCTTCTTTTGAAGAATGGCACTCCCCATATGTTCGCCCTGTCAGACCCATGAAGAAGACCAAACCAGTAAATCAACACTAAAACTTTCAATAGTTTAGCCTGCTACTACTAAGCAGGCTAACACTACTTTTATTGAGATTAGTTATAACAGGATCCCGCAAGTCTGATTATGCTGTTCCTCCTCCTCCTCCTTATACTTTGGTGAATTAGGGAGGTGTCTGCCTGAGCCACTGATGACTTCTAGTTCATTCTGAGCTTAAAAATTCTCTAGCCCCTTTTGCCTGGGCCGGTGATGGCAAACCTATGGCATGCGTGCCAGAAGTGGCACACAGAGTTCCCTCTGTGGGAGTCAGCAGCAGGAGGTTGCAGTACTGCATTCAAACCACTGTCAGGGCGTGCCTCCCTCAGTAACCAAGAAAGGAACCTCTCAGCTCCATTGTTTGTGGAATTAAAAGTACTTTTACTGGTTATGAATAGAGAGCAGCGAAGTAAAGCAAGGTCTTAGGCAGAAAAGCGCGAAATCATACATATCAAACTTTTGCCCAGCCCCTTCCCTCCAACAACCCCCACCCCATTGCCCAATCTGCAACTCCCTTAGGTGTCATGTGAATTCCATCTCCAAGAAACATCATCAGGTTGGCCTTGACCAGGTCCAAACATCGGCCATCAGCATGCGCAGACGATGGTGAGAACAAAACTCCCTTTTTGACTAATCCTCCTGTACCAATTATGCCCATCCCAAACACCATACCCTCCCCCTGTTGTCATGGCAGCCGAAAGCAATCAAGCGAAACAGAGGCTGACAATCACTGTGTCAACATGGCTCATAATTCTACCTATCCAACCACTCTGAATTGTTTCAGGAGAGATAGAAAGTCCCCTCTTCTTACATAAAAGGTAATGGTAAAATTACCTTCCCTCCCACATATGTGGTTCCTGACTCTAGGGGGTGGTGCTCATCTCCGTTTCAAAGCTGAAGAGCCAACGCTGTCCAAAGACGTCTCCGTGGTCATGTGGCCAGCATGACTAAAAGCCGAAGGCGCACGGAACGCCGTTACCTTCCCACCAAAGGTGGTTCCTATTTTTCTACTTGCTTCCGAACTGCTAGGTTGGCAGAAGCTGGGACAAGTAACGGGAGCTCCCTCTGTTACGTGGCGCTAGGAATTCGAACCGTGAAACTGCCAATCTTTCTGATGGACAAGCTCAGTATCTTAGACATACCATCAATTTATACAGTATATTCTTACTTGACCATTAACAGGAAATAGAACCCAGTTGGGACACAAAAGAGAGGGGAAAAAAGAGAAGTGTCCACACAGCAAATCTGCAAATAGAGTTCAAGATGGTTAATGGCACTACCAAATTAAAAGGATAGGACACTTGGATAAGGCTATTGCGTTATTGCTGTGTGGTGCTTATGAAACCAGTAATTAAATTCTCTGTCCAACTTTTACAAGGGCAGGAAAAGTTATGCACCTGCAGGATGCTTACTCCAACAAGAGAACTTGAACTCACTTCCAGGTCAAGCGTGCAAATACAAAGTTTACTAGCAAAGAAATACCTTGGCACTGAGTCATACATTACACATGGTACAAAATAGTGTCGTAATAAAACAAACCAATAACACGGAAAAGAATTCCTGTTTTCTTAGGCACAAAGGACTTCAGGGACCTGAAGATTAGGAGGTGGCATTGTATCAAATATGTGCATAGGGTGGGGTGTACTTTTTATTAATTTAGAAAGAGTTGGTGGTGAATTTTATTTTATTTTTAACTGTGTAAAGCTTATTCTAGGTTTTACACGGCAGCTTTGGTTGCCTTCTTTATCCAAAGTACTGCAAAACTGTGTTTACCAGATGGCAAAAAATTAGAGGAAACGGGAAAAACTATTCACTTTGCGGTATAAAAATCCATTATAGTACTTATAGCTCTGGATTGCTTGTCTTTTTCAGAAATGAAGAATGGGGGACATTGACTCTCCATCTGAGGGCTGATGGACCGCCCAGGCTCCAGCTCTGTCTCTCTCTCTCTCCCACCTCCATTCCCTTGTCCCCCTTGGAGCTCTCGGGTAGCCTTCATGCTGACCCTAACTCTCGCGCTTCCTCCTCCTCTGATTCGACTACTGGAGGGGCCGGTGGCCACAAGAAGTAAATCCTTGAAACTAAACTACATAGTTATTTTAATACGTACCACAAACTCTTCAGACTTCTATCCTCACTGCAGGACAGGTTGACCTGGGCTAAATGCGCTCTTCAGGTTTGCAATGTTTAATATTTTTTTCTCTCTCTGGCCCTCCCAATAACCGTTTTTTTTTTCCCCTAATGGAAAGTTCCTCTGCTCCCAAAGTTGCCATTTGCACTACTAGAAAAGAAGAAATCCCTAGTCTATTTAGCTTCTGGAGATAGTAATATCAGTGGGATGTCTTCCTTCAGGAGCCAGTATTAGGGACTCCATTAAACCTTCACTCTATGGGTCCCGTTTTGTTTATCAGCCTGTCACTCTAGGCACAGCTGCTCCTGGTAGGAAATGGAAACAGATGGGGATGAATTCAGGGAGCTCTGTTGCAAACTGTACTTAGGCTCGAAGCTCAATCAGGCGGGCACAATGACCCCGTGCTGAGCAACAGGCCCTCACATTTCTGCAATATATTGTTAGATCTAGGAGATAAAAAAGAAAATACACGGAGCTCAACTCAAGGTGACTTCACAACTGTGGTCCCTTGGTTTTCTTGGCCATAATACAAATGTGACAATTTGCATTGCTCTCTTGTAGGATTCCCCCCCCCCCTGCCTCCATTTTCCAGTCCATCTCCAGTTAACCAGGTTCTGCTTCTGCCTAGGTGAGCTGGAAGGAAAGACCCAGAAGACAAAACTCCATTACGACGGAGCCCAACATTTAGGTTGCAAAGTGAAACCTTTGTTTAAGTGTGGGTTTTTTTTTTTACAACTTTTCTTGCCACAGTTGTTAAGTGAATCATTGTTAAGTGAATCACTGCAGCTGGTAAATTGGTAACACAGTCGTTAAGCGAAACCGGTTCCTCCGTTGACTTTGCTTTGTCAGAAGGTCGCAAAAGGGGATCGCGCGACCTCTGGACACTGCAACCGTCATAAATACGAGCCAGTTACCAAGCATCTGAATCTTGAGCACGTGACCACGGGGGATGCTGCAATGGTTGTAAGTGCGAAAAATGGCCATAAATCACTTTTTTTTCAGTGATATTGTAACTTTGAACAGCCACTAAATGAACTGTTGTAATTTGAGGACTACTTGTAATAAATCTAGCAGAAAGGAATAGAATAGTTGGCTTTCCCTGAACAAAAACAAAACAGGCAGCCAAACGCCCTCATCTTCAAAGCAACTTGTACAATGTATAACTCCATCACTGAAAACTATCCTCCAGTTTCTACTCATATTCTCAAGTTTATCTTCCTTATTATCATCAGCATCAGCATCATTTAACGACCCCTTAATCCCTTGTGGGCTGGAGTCTGGGCAACTGAATGGAGCGAGTTGAGTGTTTTAATGGCCAGATGCCCTTCCTGTTGCCAATGCAGAGATTTGTTCATCAAATATAGTCTCAGTGTGCCCAGAGGGAGAAATACTTGCCTCTACCTAAGATTGAACTCACAGTCTCCACATTGTGAGGCGAGAGCTCTACCCCTAGGCCACGGCATCACTCCTTTGTCTTCATTACTATGCCCTGACAATTTTTGCAATGATCTAATAAGAAACTGGGTCTAGGCTCTGGGGCGGCCATTTGAAATCTTGCCACACCAGATAAACGAAGCATCCTTCAGGAAGGACCCTAGTTGTTCCATAGGCAGATTCCACAATCTGTAGTGCTTATCCTATTGCTTTTCTTATGTTGATTTCTTTACTTATTTGAGAATGGCTGAACAATGAGCAAAACCAGTCAGGTTACAGGGGGCCTGCAGCTGAATTAGAGAGCAACCTTGAAATAAAAGAGATGTCAGTTACTGCAGCCATTCCAGCAAAGCTAAAATAGCTTTGATCTATTGCAAAATTCAGTGTACATGATTTGAGGAGCTAAGACAAACGCTGAACCCTTAGATAGTCTGGCCAATCTCACTGCATTTAAAAAAAAAAAAGTCGGAGCTTTTAAAAATAGGTCAGGCAAGGCCAAAAAAAAAAAGAGAAAAAGAAAAAAAAATCACTACACAGATTATGCCAATATTTCTGAGTGTACTCGATACAAAACAACTCCCAGATAAATTCTGTTCCTGCTATGATCTTCCTTCTATACTTTCCAGTTCCCTGGGGAATCAGCAGGCAAAACAGATTAATGTGGCTTGCAGCAGATTTTTACATTCCGTAATTAGATATAATACAAGTAACAGTACTGCAATATTCTCATTAGAAAGACCTAACCTTTTGTGGTCCATAACCAGACATATTCTTAGCATAAACCAAAACAAAACTCTTGGAGGAAAAAAGTTTCATCAGTAATAAGAGAATCTGCTCCTACTTTAGTGAAGGGACTGATCTACAAGGTGGATCAACTAATATCCCAAGGAGGTCTCCTTTGCTTTCATCTAATCTCATCTGTCTTTGTTTAAAAAAAAAACCAGTCTGGCCAGGAAAAGATCAGAAAGTCCCATTATTTCAAGTCTATGTGTTGCTTTATCATTTTTTCCAACTAAGTATTTTCATCCAGTATTTTTTAGCTTTTGGACATGTCCACCACATTGGGTAGTATGAACCAGATGATTGATTACACTTCCAGCATTTAGCAGATCTATATTTTTACTCTTGAAACCAGAGATATTTTTGTTGGGCATTATATCAGGAAAATATGATAAAAAGATTGTATATCTGGTTTTACATATACTAACCACAACCAGAATTATATTTGCACAGCAATGGAAAAACGATGAGATTCCGTCAGATGAAAATATTAGAATGCACAGAAATGGATAGATTAACACTCACTATTAAGGATGAAGAAGAAACTGAATTTTTTTTTTGATATGGTATGTATTTTATCAATGGCTAGACAACAGAAACAGAAGTCTAAAAGGATGAGACATAAAAAGAGGAAATACTAATGTGGAGTGTTGTTAAAGAAGATGTTAAGTATTATTGTTATTATATTATTATATTGTCAATATTATTGTGATGAATACTACAACAAATATGTGGATTATGATTGTTGAAAAATAACTGTACCCAGATCACACACTGTTCGATGGAAATTGAATGTTATATAAATAAAAGGGAAAAAAAAACATGAAATAAAATTCCATTTCTGTCTTCATAAAGCTCCAAAGAAGTCATGTCTACCACTAGGCCATTGTCAAATTAAAGATAGTGATACACACACACATTTGTGTGTGTGTCTGTGTGTGTGTCTGTGTGTGTGTCTGTGTGTGTGTGTAGGTAGGTAGGTAGGTAGGTTGGTAGGTAGGTAGGTAGGTAGGTGGATAGATTGATTAAGGGAGAAACTGAAAAGAAAACATAGAGGACTACAGTAAAAAATAAAATATAAATGAATCAACAAAAGATTTAAACATGTCAT
The DNA here is from genome assembly GCF_009769535.1 of Thamnophis elegans. Lineage (NCBI taxonomy): Eukaryota > Metazoa > Chordata > Lepidosauria > Squamata > Natricidae > Thamnophis > Thamnophis elegans. The sequence goes on from NC_045550.1 coordinate 54,804,713, forward strand.
AGAAATTATAATTTTCCACTAGAATGTTCATTAGATGTAAATAATGGGATGCATTAAGGCAGGGGTCCTCAATCCTTGGTCTGTAGACTGGTACCGGGCTGCAACATGCCAGAAACTGGGCCACGCAAACAAGTGAAGCCCCATCCGCCGGATGCAGGCAACCTGTGAAACCACGCCCCCTCTGCTTCGCGGAACAACCTCTTTCAACAGAACCGGTCCCTGGTGCCCCAAAGGTTGAGGGCTGCTGTTGAAGGGACAACAGTAAAGATGGGAAAGTAAATCAAAATTGAAGATTATTTATTTACCACTCATCTCATCTGGTTATCATGATGGAACAGGTCCTTTCTGAATTTATAGCGCTATTTTCCACAAGCGATCCCTTTCTCCCGCAACGGCCAACTCATTCTCCAATCAAAGAAGTTTAAGCTCCTGAAATAATTTCCCACTGCCTTTTTTGTTGTTGTTGCAAGGTGATACACAAACATTAGGGGTGTGGGCTATATGTGTGTGTGTTGAAAAGCTTCTCCCCAGTGGCCTTGCAGAAACAGATTAAAACTTGAATTGCCCCAAAGGTTGGGAAATTGATCAGCTTGAATGCGCTCAGCATCAGAAATGTGAAGAGGCTGAAATTTTGTTCCACACTCCCAAAATAAAAATCTAAAGCAAAAGGCTGATTTTTAGAATCAAAGGCAGAACAAGAAGAGTCAGATAATGCTACTGATACACAGCTGCAATAATCGGAGAGGGAGGGTGGGAGGGAGAGATGCAAATCAGTGACCCAGTTCTTCTCCACCATTCTATGCTGATGCTATTAGGACAACAGAGCCAGTTTGGCCTAGTGGTTAAGGCATCAGGCTGGAAAGCAGGAAACCATGAGTTCTAGTCCCACTTTAGGCATGAAAGACAGCTTGGTGACTTTGGGCCAGAAACTCTTTCCCAATTTACCTCAAAGGGTTGTTGTTGTTGGTAAATAGGAGGAGGAAGGAGTATTAGATATGCTCATCAGTTTGAGTTATTTATAAAAAATAATAAAGCTGGGATAATTTTTTTAAAAAAAGTAAACTAAATAAAGTCTACCTACCAATGTATATAGGGGTTTCACACATGCACTGCATGGGGAAAGAGTGCCACACAAAATAATGATTAAATACTCCTCAACTATATTGGGATTAGAAATGTTGTCACTAAGTGAAGCAGACATTAAATGAGTCAGCACACGACCATGCCCAACTTTATTATTCTTTACCCTGCGGGATTTAAGAGAAATCATTTGGTAATGAAGTACACCTAGCTCCTCCATTGACTTGGCTTGTCAAAAGCCTGTTGGGAAGTTCAAAAATAGCAATCACACAACTCCGGGACATTGCAGAGATGCAGAGCCGAGGTGGTGCAGTGGTTAGAGTGCAGTACTGCAAGCCACTTCAGCTGACTGTTAGCTGCAGTTCGGCGGTTCAAATCTCACCGGCTCAAAGTTGACTCAGCCTTCCATCCTTCCGAAGTGGGTGAAAAGAGGACCCAGACTGTGGGGGCGATATACTGACTCTGTAAACTGCTTAGAGAGGACTGAAAGCCCTATGAAGCGGTATATAAGTCTAACTGCTATTGCTATTGCAAATGATAAATCATAAATACAGACCTGTTCCCAAGCACCAAGCGCAACCCTGTAACAAGTAATCCCCGGGTTACGAACATTCCGTTAGCGAACATTCGAAGTTACGCAATCAGTGCCCCCTACCGTTTCCGAACAAGGCCCAAAACTATGACCCTTGCAGCATCACGGCAATTGTTTGCCTTTAGGAACAAACGCAGAGGCTCTGCAACATTCGTCCGGCATGTTGACAGCTGAAATGGAGCTTCTGAGGGGTGGATCACTCCCTCAGAAGCCCCTTTTGGCCATCCAGAGGCCACACCTGGCACCTTGAAATGGGGTTTGCCCGGCCCATTGCAGGCTGAAGGGGAGCCTCCGGGGGGGCAGCATCCAGCCCTGCGAGGCTCCATTCATCCCTCCGCAGTCCTCCCCCAGCCCATTGAAGGGGGAGGCTCCATTTTAGGCTGCAACGAGTCGGGGGAGTAGTGCGGAAGGCCAAACGGTGCATCGGCAGGGCACACAAGGCTGGAGAGAAGACTGCTTGCTAGATCTTCACAAGGTAAGTGACCCGACAGGGCAGGTTAAAGGGGGGGGGGAAGCAATCTGGGGAGCATGATGCATTTCAGTGGGTTGGGGAGGCCTTGTGTGGCCTTAGGCAGGTGATTGTTTCATCAGTAGCCCCCCCCCACTAGCCTTCCCTACCCTGAAATACCTCATGTGCACTTAACGAACCTCGCATTTGATTTGAGAGCAGAGGTGGCGCAGTGGTTAAATGCAGCACTGCAGGGTACTTCAGCTGACTGCAGTTTTGCAGTTCGGCTGTTCAGATCTCACCGGCTCAGGGTTGACTCAGCCTTCCATCCTTCCGAGGTGGGTAAAATGAGGACCCGGATTGTTGTTGGGGGCAATATGATGACTCTGTAAACCGCTTAGAGAGGGCTGAAAGCCCTATGAAGCGGTATATAAGCTGCTATTGCTATTGCTGAGAATGTGTGGGCAAAAGGAAGGAGTGATCTCCTTAAAAGTACGAGATTCACTTCCATGAGTCCTCCGGTTATTATGAATGGACTGGGCAGGCTCCATTCCATTCGTAACTCGAGAACTACCTGTACTGTAAATTAGGATGCAGGAAAATGTTTGTCTTTCTGGTCCCAGAGAATTTATAGAATACTTCTACGTAGTAGAATGAACTGAAATGAAAAGGTTGAAAAGAAATTAAGAAAGGGGTTGAAATCAAAATCCGAATCCAGGATATTCAACCTGTTTGTGGCAAGGCTAAGGTAGCTCTCAACATCTTGGTTGCATCATTCAAAATATCCTGGGAGTCAAGAGGAAGGTAGACAAATGCATCAGCGCCAATCAAAGTAGACAGCCCTGCCCGCAAGGTTGCAGGGGTTTCACCCCATAGAAAATAACTACCTAAAATTGCTTCGATAGGTTCACTCTCGGCTATAAAGTCTAGCAGAAATGTCCATATAAATTAACTGTAATGTAGCAATACAAAGTATGTTCCTTGCCCTGAGCACATCTGATGAAGGCTGCTTTTGATAAAAAAAAATATTGCACGTTTAATTCTTGTATTTCCTATATTGCTACAGATACTGTAACGCTTTGCAATTAATACACACAAACCCCATGAGAGCCTTCGAGCCTTCTCTTCATTGTTACACAGAAACACAGATAAGTTTTCATAAAATGCATCTGACTGGCTGCTGTATATATCCATTTTCTGGATACATAGTCATTGACTACAGCCTAACCAGAAGTGCTGCATTCAATGTAATAAACGAAAGCATCCAAAAAGCTAGCAAACTCAGATTAGCATTACTCAAGCCCAGAAGACTGTGTACATTTTGTACCCGGGACAGTATATTGTAGCACTTTTGTCTGGTTCAATCCTACATTACTAAGGAATGAATGTACGTGCTTGTGTCTCAGTGTGTCCGTATGTCTTTGAAAGGCAAAGAATGATATTGACTCACAATCTCTCCCAGTAGCATCCCATTTGCATAGGAAATATTCCCCTGACTGGCTGGAACGGCCACACACATCTTTTAGTAGCTCAAGATTGCAGCACGTTGAAATCACCCCCTTAATAGAGCCGAGGTGGTGCAGTGGTTAGAGTGCAGCACTGCAGGCTACTTCAGCTGACTGCAGTTCTGCAGTTCGGCTGTTCAAATCTCACCGGCTCAAGGTTGACTCAGCCTTCCATCCTTCCGAGGTGGGTAAAATGAGGACCCGGATTGTTGGGGGCAATATGCTGACTCTGTAAACCGCTTAGAGAGGGCTGAAAGCCCTATGAAGCGGTATATAAGTCTAACTGCTATTAATAACAAAAGGAAGGGGTATTCACATATTTTCAAAACTCTTTGTGGGAGATGACCAGGCGGAGCCTGAAAGCGGGGTTTTATCAGTTTAGAATTGATGTGCAGCCACAAGAGACTCAACTCTAGCCACCCATGAATTCCACTGACCCTTGCCTAGCCCTCATTTAGCTTCCGAGCATTAGTTGGCCAGATTCTTGTGTATGAGTAGCAATAATAAATTCTTCAGTGCTTTGAACTCAGCCACTGTTCCTCGTTCTTTGTGCCTGACCCGCTTACTGCTGTAATGGTGGGGTTGAGAAAACCAGAGTCAATATCTTATTTGCCGAAACACTTAATACAGGGGTGTCAAACTCGATTTCATTGAGGGCTGCATCAGGGTTGTGTTTGACCTCTGGGGGCCAGGGTGGGCGTGGCCAGCTTGAAGTCACTCATGTCAGAGGGGCCTGTGGTGCCTGAGCACTCTGCCAGCAAAAATGGGCTCTGGAGGTCCGTTTTCGACTGCCACAGCCTCTTGCAACCCTCTGTCAGCAAAAATGCCCCCCCCCGCTCCATTTTTGATGGCAGAAGTACCATGGGCCGGTCCTTCGTTGTTTCCAGGGTGGCCCCATGGGCCAGATCTAAGTACCCCTCGGGCCTTGAGTTTGACACTCCTGACTTAATAGAAAGCTTTGAGCAAGTCAAATCTTCTTGTCTTCATCCTTTCTGTTGAGTTATACAAAATTAGAACCGTGCCATTGATGTGGGGGTAGTGTGTGCACATAAATGGGTATGGGTGGATAATTAAAAAGCCCTTAACACAACACTACACGTACAATGCACATGTACAATGCACATCCACATAAAGCCATCCTCACATTGGTTTTCAAGACAGTGACTGCAGTTATTCTTTTTAAAAAAAAAAACCACTGGTTTAATTTTAAAAAATAAATAAATAAATACACTATTCAAGCTTACTATCATCTGGCTACAACAGGATAATGAATCATCATATTTTAATAATCTAGGGCAGTGCAGATTTCTATCTATATAGCTAGCTGCAGGAGTGAAATATGTGTGTTTGTGCATATGTACATTACTGTATGTCTAATCATTCTTGGACTTAAGGGAGAAAAAAGAATGATTATCTAATCAACCCCCAAATAATTATCTCAAATGTGTTTCATTTGCTGGGTATACATTCTCTTTTGCAGAGGTCTGCCCAGCAAAGCTTCCTCCGATAATGGCATTGATTTATTGTGTTCAGTACCGAATGCAGGCAATTTCATTCTGGGAATTATTTATCATTCTGAGCATTCCTTTCTCTCTCTCTCTCTCCGATGACACAGGATTACATTTAACAGTCATTGAGTGAAGAGCCTTAAAAATACCTCCTCTTTTGTGTGTGCCATACAGCCGACGCATAGATTTATGCCTGAATACTGCTTGATTTAGGATTGTAGCCAAAATGGGAGCGTTTACAGCTCTGATGCCCGGGGAGAGATTTAGACTTAATGTAAATCTGCTTAATATTGCAAGCAAGTCTTGATCCTTAATAATCTCAAGAGTAGATTTTACTTGGTGCTGCGCTTGACCTTTAAAAAGGGTTTTGTGCTCCAGGTTTGAAAGATTTCAACCTAGAAAGCCAGTGTTGGATTCTTTGATGAAGCAATTGGATTAATTCCATCTCCCAAAACTAGTCTTCTTGTTTCTCATAGGAATTACTTGATTGAAAGCTCCGCTTGGTTTAAAAACCATCACTCTCGTCTTCTTTGGCCAAATTATAAAAATCTGACGAAGGAAAAGGCAACGACATGATACCATAGCATATGGGATCCTGCCATTTAAGATTGGCCATGCATACCTGTTCTGACCCCCTCCTTCATCCAGTAACGAATGTGAAGACAAACTTAACTGGAATGTACTTTAATAGCAAGAAACCAAAACCTCGGTGGCTGAAAGCCAAGCATAACAAACAGATAAGGACCTTGGCAGCAACTGAGACAAACCTTGGCAGCAATCCAGCCTGCCAAGCTAGTTACAAAAGTTCTCCAACTTTTAGTCAATGTGTTGACTTCTGCAAGAGGGGCGTGTGCACAAGCAGTCTTTTTATAGCCTAATGACCACCAGCTGAGTGCAATTACCTCCTGTACTTGAGCAACTGTTCCTGACGCCTATTAACTCTTCGGTGCCGGGCATCCACAACTCACTACTGGCATCCGGATCACTCTCCCTTGTCTCCTCCCCACTGGTCCAAGGCTCAGGTGGCTCCTGGTGGCCAACCAGCCTCTCTGCACCCTGCTCGGAGTTGGAACCCTATCCAGGGTCCTCCACATCCTCCAGAGCCGACTCATAGGGCCCCTCGCTGTCGGAGTCTGGTGGCAGCTCCAACTGCTCCTGCTGGGCCACAACACATATCTAATAAGGCTTATGTGCAAATGTGCATGCATGCATATCCCAGAACATATGCAGCATCCTGCTTTAACTAAGTTTGAATCATATAATTTCTGTTCCTGTTGGAAGAAATGTCCATCTGGGTTCAGTTCCAAGTGGGGAGAAAGATACTGGAAACATGGAGATTGCTTCGAAAAGATAATTTAATGGTGGACAGAATCATATGGTTTGAGGTCCTGGGCAAAAGAGGGAAGAGATGCTGAAAGTGCTCTGGTTTTAAGCCCTCTGTTGGGCTTTGAATTAGAGCTTGTGTTCTGATTGATTGTCAGACTCCCATGGGGCGAGTATTACAGAAAACCTCTTTTTAAATAGACACATGAATGGACATTTTTTTTTAATGCACCATAGTTTGTTGATCTTATATCTAAACCAGATATAATTGAATCGGTAGAGCGACTGAGAACATATTTCTTCCATCTGTAGGGTGGAGAATGAATGGTTCATTCCCCATATGCATTTCTCCGTGCATGCATAAGAGGCACCATCAACGAACATTATGAATGAACAGCCTCCTGGCTTCCTCACTGTATGCCAAAGAGGTCGTGAATATTCTAAAGTCTTGACGAATATAAATATACTATAAATAATAAAGGCTCCCCAGTGAGGTTTATAGCTGAGACAGGATCTCTCTCCCATGCCCAAATTCAGAAGACTGCCCATTACCCATATTGGTGCACTTCTTTCTCTCTGAGCTATTTCAGTCGCTTTGGGTTACTGTACAGTTTGCTAATTAGACTGGAATTAAAAGATGTAAGTAGAGGCCTATTTTTAGATGGTAATGAAGGTTACTGCCGCTACTTTAAAATATAGTCCATCAGTCTCTGCCAAGTGAGCTTGTTCCAGACGTGAGGACTTCAGCAACGGCTGTCCCCACATGCTGAACCCACATCTCAAAAATCTCCTGTTTATTGTGCAAAGTGCATGAAGACATTAGAATAGTTCCTGAGTACTAAAAGCGGCATTCCTTGGTGAATGGCTGGAAGCGGCTTTCAGGGATCCCACTGACAAATCCATGGCTTTGCCTTTTGGGATACCAAAGACCTATAAGCTATGATATGCAGGAAGGTCATATATATTTTAGAACAGCGGCCCCCAACCTTTTGGGCACCAAAGACCGGTTCCATGGAGGAAGGTTTTTCTGCGGACCAGAGGGGACGTGGTTTTGTATGCAGCCTGCATCCTATGGATGGGGCTTTGCTGGTTTGCGCAGCCTGGTTTCTGGCATGCCATGGCTTCGTACCGGTTCATGGACTGGGGGTTAAGGAACCCTGTATTAGAACGCATTGCCTGAAAACAAGAGAGAAGTGGCTCGTGTCATATTGACTTTCAAGGTTCAAGGTTCATTTTATTTATATGCCACCCAATTCCCTGCGGGACTCAGGGTGGCGCACAAACCCAAGGGAGGGGAAGGGAAACACAAAGAACTACAACAAAAAAGTACAAGGGAATTTAAAACAACCAACAGCCACACGATTCGAGAGGGGAAGGGAACTCATCGACCCCAGGCCTGCCAACACAGCCAGGTTTTAACGGTTTTTCGGAAGGGCTGGAGAGAGGTGATGGTCCGGATCTCTATGGGCAGCTCGTTCCAAAGGGCCGGAACCACCACAGAGAAGGCCCTCCCCCAGGTAATAGCCAGATGACATTTGCCGGTAGACGGAACCCGGAGGAGGCCTAATCCGTGTGATCGAATAGGTCTTTGGGAGGTAATTGGCAGCAGGCGGTCTCTCAAGTATCCTTAAGTATCCTGCAGTATGGGTACAGGTCATTGGTGAGTTGCAGGCGGTACACCCCGGTACAGGCGTACAGGAGCCTGCCCGGAGCACCGGATACTGTTCTGGCATGGTGCTCCGGAGAGCCTGCCCACCCACCCAAGCTCCTTATTTGTCGTTTAAGGCTTCTGCGCACTCGCATGGCACATACAGCACCTGCGCAATGCTCCGTGGAACAGCTGGAGCATCGCGGAAGCTCACGGAGGCGCTAAGATGCATGTGTGTGTTGCGCATGTGTATGTGGCTGCCGCCAGGCCCGTTCCAACCATACTGGTTGGAATGGGATCCAGAAACCACCACTGGTACAGGTAGTCTTCTAAGAAAAAACAAGAGAAGTCCACTTGCCTCCTGAAAAAGCATGACTGGATGATTGAGAATCTCCATCGACCAGTGATGGCGAACCGTTTTGGCACCGAGTGCTAAAAGGTTATGTGGAAACGTCGCGTACACTCGTCATGGCTGCACTCCGGAAAAGCTGAACTTCCAGGTTTTAGCATGCATGCGCATTCAACAATCAGTTGGTCAGTGAGCATATGCAGGCCGGTTTTAGGCACTACCATGCGCATGAAGGGATTGCGCTCTGGAAAAGCAAACGTCTGGGCTTTAGCATGCATGCGCGCCTGATTATCAGCTGGCCTATGCGCACTCTGGTTTTCGGCACTGCCACACGTGCGAAAGACAGCTGACCATTGCATGCATGCCAGAAACCCGGAAGGCAAACAGATAAGGCTGTGCGTGCCGGGCCACATGGCTTCATGTGCCACATTGGGCACACCATAGGTTCACAATCACGGCCATAGACTTTTAGCCATGCACTTTGGGATGAACACCTATCAAGTGATGTGGGAGTATGAACGGATTTCCAGAAAAAGAAAAAGAAATTGCAGACTACGGGAACCATTTGCCTTACTCAGATAATCCAGCAAGCCGGCCTGGCCTGAACAGAATAAAATAAATGATTAATTTAATTGTTAATTTTAATCTCATTTTTAAAATTTTATTGTTAATATTAATTGGGTTTGTTTTTGGATACTTTATTTAATTTCCTTTTTAACTTTTGTAATATTTTTTTTTAATGTTGTACACCATCCTGAGTCCTTTGGGGAAAGCGTGGCATATAAATCCAATAAACAAACAAACAAACAAACAAACAAACTCAGATGACCCTGAGGACACAGAGCGCCTCAACAACTCTCTAAAAGGATGCAAATGACCAGCTGTCTGCAAGGAATATAAATCCTTCCATTCCCCATCATCCAGTTAGAGCTCAAGAAGCTTCTTGGATGAGAAGCGAAACGTCTTCAAAGAAAAAATAAGAAAAGTCTACTTGCCTCCTGAAAAGCACCTTTGGGACAGCCACGAAAAATATGCTATATACTGCTTCACGGTGCTTTACAGCCCTCTCTAAGCGGTTTACAGAGTCAGCAAATTGACCTCAACAATCTGGGTCCTGATTTCACCAATCTCAGAAGAATGGATGGCTGAGTCAAACTTGAGCTGATCAAGATCGAACTCCTGGCAGTGGGCAGAGTTAGCCGGGCATTCTAACCATTTTGCCACCACGGTTCTAGAAATTTGAAATGTCAACTATATTAATTATCTGATTACCTATTATACGTGATTAGGATAACCGCAGTATTATTATTTTTTACATGGGCACTATTCTTTTGCAGAAATACACTGCAGTGCTACTACTGGCTTTATAAATCAATGCTGTATGTATTTTTCTAAACATATATGCAAAATCAGTTCTCTAAAAACTGCATGTTGCCTTTAATGTGTTTCAAAGATATTTCTCCAAGAATTCTGTTAAGTTTGGGATTAATTTCCCTTTTAACTTAATGTCTCCTTTGCCAAGAGAGAATTTAGATGTAATTCCAGGCGCTTTGGGGAAGATAAGTATACCTTTAATAAGGGTGAACTGCCATCGTTTTCTTCACTCTTTTGCTCCCATTTTCCAGATTACCTTTTAAAACAAAGTATGTGATTTAAATGAATTGTACTTCTGACAGCCACATAAAGGCTGCTTTTTTTCCCCAAAAAAATACTGCAGGGCTGCAGAAGTGCTTATGACAGTAATAGTTTCTCTAAGCATCTGTGTATGTGTGTATGGTTCATTAGTTATATTCCAATGTAACTTTTGTTACCCAGTAGTACTCAAGCATGACTCATACTGTTTACGACAAAGAAAGAAAATTGGAGAGGAGAAAGGGATGATTACAAAGCTACAATGAAAATGCACAATTCAAATTCAAATTGTGCATTACACAGGGAGGGAAGGAGGGAGGGAGAGAAGGAAGGAAGGAAGGAAGGAGGTAGGTAGGTAGGTAGGTAGGTAGGTAGGTAGGTAGGTAGGTAGGTAGGTAGGTAGGTAGGAAGGAAGGAAGGAAGGAAGGAAGGAAGGAAGGAAGGAATGTTGGATAGCCATTTGTCTGGAATGGTATAGGGTTTCCTGCTAGGTAGGGGGTTGGACTAGAAGACCTCCAAGGTCCCTTCCAACTCTACTATTGTATTGGAAGGAAGGAAGGAAGGAAGGAAGGAAGGAAGGAAGGAAGGAAGGAAGGACGAACCTCAGATTTCTTGACCAAGGAAATTTCAGTGCCCATGCTGAAGTAGCTCAATAAGGATTTTATGTCTACCATGAAGACTATCTACATATCCTAATTGGTACTGTACAGCTCTCCAAAGTACCAGAGATTCAACTATACAGTTGATAGAAGGAGAGCATTAAGTATCCTGCATCAAGTATCTACCATGAAGGAGAAAGGAGACCCAAATGATCAGGGCTAGGAAGAAGGGAATAGTGAAAGTAATCATTGGTTACCAAATTTATTCAACTGAGAGGAGTTTTGAAGTAAGAAGAGTGTTTGATATTTTATAAGTTGACTAACATTTGTGCCTCGTAGCTACTAATCCAACCATCAGTTTTATTCATGCATTCACTGCAAAATTGCTATTGCCTTTCACAGACCATTTCCCTTTCAAGAGGAACAGCTAAAAGATGTACCACTGTTATGACAATGTTTTGCTCATAAGAGTTGGCTACTCTCTGCAGGATTTCCAGCGTTCTTTTGCGGATGATTACAAGTCAGAAACACTTAATCTGTAGGAACCAGTTCTGCACTAGAGTTATGAGATTTTCTGTTTACACCATATCATTCTCATGTTGATCTGTAGAAGTTGCCTTCCCCCACCCTACCCTCAATGGTGGAAGATTAACAGGAATTATATTTTTTTCAAAAAAAAAATTCCAAGGGGATGGGGAAAAACCTTATTCCCTCATATGACTTGACAACTAATTTTACTTGATGAATCATGTATCTGAATTGTGTTCCTACAGCCAAGAAATTCAGGCCAAGATACAAAAACAACACTTAGAGCTTTCATGTATTAGGGCCAAAAACTCAATTTCCCACCCATTTTTTTTTTTTTGAGATGAATTCATCACCTCATGTGCCACTGCGCAGAAACTTGTTTCTTTTGTTCCCTGAGATTTTTTCAAGAAATATCTATTATGTCGAACCTTTCTAGATAAATGTGTTTACTATTATTTTTTGCTGCACGTTGTCAATCAGCTAATGGCCAACCGTAGCCATTATGTTTCAAAAGCTTTGAAATAACAATCTGCAAGAGTGGTCTCTGGTGAGGCAAGTATTATCAAGCGTTCAACAGTCTAGAAATCTGTGTAACTTTAATATGGTAAGAAATGGTGAGATAAGAAAGTTGGCTATTTTAGAATCCTGGATGGCTTAATTGCAGGGGTGTCAAATTCGATTTCATTGAGGGTCGCATCAGGGTTATGCTTGACCTTGCGGGGGAGGTGGGCGTGGCCAGCATGACATCACTTGTGGGGGGGCTGTGGGGGGCAAACATTCTGCCAGAGAAAAGGGATCTTGGGGTGGCCATGCACAACCCTCACAAGCTCTGTTTTCACCTGGGATGGCTTCCGCCAGCCCGCTGCCAGCAAAAATGGAATTTGGGAGGGCTGCAGCCCTTGCAAACTCCGTTTTTACTGGCAGAGGCACCGTGGGCTGGTCCTTTGCTATTTCCAGGGTGCCCCCATGGGCCGGATCTAAGCATCCCACTGGGCCCCTGGCTGTTGAGTTTGACACCCCTGGCTTAATGCAAAATTCCCCAACCTTTCCGGGTTGGTGGTCCACAGCAGGGGGGGGGGAGAGGATATTTTTGTGGGAGGGGACAAGTGCATGTGCACGCACACACGAGAGCGCTTGTAACATTCATGGTGAGGCTTCTGAAATGGGGCCGCAAGTGCCCATTCCAAGGCTCATGTGAGTGGGGCTGTACGCACACAGAAGCACATGCACTGGAATTGAATTGAATTGAATTTATTATATTTCTATGCCACCCTTTTCCCAGAAGGGACTCAGGGCGGCTCACAACCCAAGTCGGTGGGGGGGGATAGGGGATACAAATAGGGGGAAAAAAGACATAGACAAACAATACCACAATTTTAAAAACAACTCAACAGACACACCAAGCGGGGACAGGAACTCATCAGCCCCAGGCCTGTCGGAACAGCCAGGTTTTAAGGGCTTTGCAGAAAGCCTGGAGGGTGGTGAGGGTCCGAATCTCCACGGGGAGCTCGTTCCACAGGGCCGGAGCAGCCACAGAGAAGGCCCTCCTCCGGGTGGTCGCCAGTCGGCATTGGCCAGTGGATGGAATTCGGAGGAGGCCTAATCTGTGGGATCTAATCGGTCTATTGGAGGTAATTGGCAGCAGGCGGTCTCTCACACAGCCCAATGGCGATTAAACCACGGCCCAGTAATAGACCATGGTGCACAGGCTGGGGACCTCTGACTTAATGTACAAAGACATTTCCTAAATCCTGGGTTCTTGTAGGAACGAAGTGAAGATGGGCTGTTGAATGCCTTCCAGGTTTCAACCATAAAATGATAGGGGGGAAGACAAATCTGATTTACCCAGCAGACGAAGACTTATTTGCAGGATCTTGCTTTCTTTCCAGGTCAGAAAGAACACCAAACTCAGTCTCATTTTTCTTTTCTTTTTTTAAATATATTTTTATTTTATTCAAAAAAGTTAAAATACAAAACACATTTTTAAAGAAATAAAGAAAAAAAACCCAAGACATTAAATAATAAGAAGTGCATTAAAAAAGACTAACACATGTCCCCTCTCTAGCTGAAGGCTGATCAATGTATTACAACAATATTATTCCCACGCTTTGGCAAACAGGCCCAAAAAATTTTAAGCTACTAATTCCATTTGCAAGTTGTTAACCTGTCATCTGTATACTACATTAATAACAAAATAGTTAACAGAAAGAGCAATAATAAAAAAAGACAAGATTAAAATTCCAAACCCCACTGTTAATAAACTGTTATTGTAATCAACTCATAAAAAAATTTACCATGGGTTTTTAACTATCGCAAATCGTCCCACAAATTAACACTGATTGGTCCAGGGTCAAATATCTATATTTGTTTCATAATACCATCTCTTATCAAAGGTTGTCTGATTCAATACAATAAGTCAAATGAAACTCACTCTCATTTTTTTCTAAGACTTTGAGTTGAAGAAAAGCATGTACTACTTCCCTACTATTGAATAATGGACTATAGTTCAAGAGGAGTTTCTCAAACTTGGCAACTTAAAATATGTGGAATTCAACTCTTAAGAACATACCAGTAAGTTGCCAAGTTGAGGAACACTTGTTTAATTGGTTGTATTGGTTTTGTATAAGGACGCATATTAGTTGCAAGAGTTGACAATATAATATCCCACAGATATACTGACAAGAACTCCAAAGTTGGGCCATATTACTGGAACACATAAGAATAGAAATCCTATGGCTGTCAGATCTGGCTACAAAAATCCAAAGCCCTACTACCCATAAGATAAAGGCTCCCCTCACACATATGTGCTAGTCGTTCCTGACTCTAGGGAGTGGTGCTCATCTCCGTTTCAAAGCCAAAGAGCCAGCGCTGTCCGAAGACATCGCCGTGGTCATGTGGCCGGCATGACTAAACATAGAATGCTGTTATCTTCCCACCAAAGGTGATTCCTATTTTTCTACTTGTATTTTACATGCTTTCAAATTGCTACGTTGGTAGAAGCTGGGACAAGTAGCGGAAGCTCACTCCGTTACGCAGCGCTAGGGATTCAAACGCTGAACTGCCAATCTTTCTGATCGACAAGTTCAGCGCCTTAGCCTCTGAGCCACCCCATCTACTACCAGTAGATGGCACCAAAAGGCTACTTGAGGAACAAATCTACTCTCTACTGCCACCTAGTGACCATATTTATTTTTACAATCCAGATCTTGGAAACCTAAGAAATCCATATTTCTTGGAGAACATCAAGATGCCTGTTTTTTTGTAAACTGTACTGCAACTAAGGAAGACTGTATTTAAAGGGGTTAACCCTTTAACTCTATCTTTCTTTTCTTAGGTTTCCATTACTTAATTGAATCCTATAGACTCTAGGTGCCAAATAAGAAAGGTGAATAGAAAATAATCCTCCACAACCCATCTAGCCACTCCTAATTTGGATGCAGTTGAACTCTATTACCTTTATTCCATTGTAAGACTTGTACAGGGCAAGCTGCTATCTGATTTAGTTAGTACAACATAAATTTGTACTGGAAACTTACTCTTTGATAAAAGCTACAACTTCTGTCCTCTTTAGGCAGGTGTAGAAGCTTGAAACCTGATAGAAAATGAAGTGGTGCAGACTGACTCACTCTTCTTCCCATCTATTCTCTATGCATTCAGTTGGAAGGTTATCTGGAACATAATCTGGGACCATTACACCTTAGCCCATAGGGTTTCCGTTCTCAAACATCTAGTAAAAATGTTTCACTCATATATTTTTTAGTACAGGTTCTTTTTCTCTCCGATTGTCTTATATGTAAATCCACCTCATGCATGCATATGTATATAACAAAATCCACCCACTTTTCTCTTCAGTGACATAAAGGGATTGTTTAGACCAAAATAGAAGAAATGCTTCACAAAGAGGGGCCTTATTCAGAAAAAGATGCCATAGATTCAGATGGTTCTTAGTTCAAACATTTCTGGACAACTCAACGTGAGTTAATCTATGATAAGGATAGCTAACCCTCAGGATCCTCATCACTACACGTAATCTTAGTCAAAAGACTGAAAATCAATTGGTCCTTCTCACTATTACTTCCTTGACAGGCAAATCTGCACCACCAAACCTTACACCACTTCAGACAAATGGTTATCCAACATCTTCTTAAAAATTTCCAGTGTTGGAGCATTCAGAACTTCTGGAGGCAAGTTGTTCCACTGATTAATTGTTCTGTCAGGAAATTTCTCCTTAGTTCTAAGTTGCTTTTCTCCTTAGTTTCCACCCATTGCTTCTTGTCCTGCCTCAGGTGCTTTGGAGAATAGATTGACCCCCTCTTCTTTGCCACAACCTCTGAGATATTGGAACACTGCTATCATATCATAGCAGAAACAACCATCATTCATCGCCATCAATATAAAGCAGAGATGCTGGATAATGAATTCAGAATTCGGAGAAACAATTAGATTCTTTCAGGAATTAATTGCACAGCTGAGTAAGCAACGGATGGAAACTAATCAAGGAGAGAACCAACCTAGAACTAAAGAGAAATTTTATAACATTAATCCGTGGAACACCTTGCCTCCAGAAATTGTGGTAACCCCTGAGATATTCTTTGTGGTAACCCCTGAGATATTGGAACATTGCTATCGTGTCACCCCTAGTTCTTCTTTTCATCTGACTAGACCAGTGGTTCTCAACTTTCCCAATGCTGCGACCCTTTAATACAGTTCCTCATCTTGTGGTGACCCCCAACCATAAAATTATTTTCTTTGCTACTTCATAACTGTAATTTTGCTACTGTTATGAATCGTAATGTCAATATCTGATGTGTAGGATGTATTTTCATTATTACAAATTGAACATATTTAAAGCATAGTGATTAATCACAAAAAGAATATGTAATTATATATTGTGAAATGGCTTGCTAATGAAAATAATATATATAATATAACATAACCCCTAACCTTGTTACAAAAAGTCCATGAAACATTTCAGTTGGTAACAAAATAAAAATAAAACAGAGAAGAAAGACAGAAAAAAAATGGCTCAAAGGGAAATACAGTACTAGGTTGGATATCCCCTCCTATTTTTCATCTTGTCCTACTGGTTCTTTATGATTTATCAATTGTTGTTTGTAACTAATGATTGTAACTATTATTATGACCTATGACTTGCTGTTTATATGTACACTGTGATTTGGTGCTCTGGAGACAAATTCCTTGTGTGTCTTATCACACTTCACCAATAAACATTTCTATTTCATTCTATTCCTATTTCATTCTCTTCTCTTCTCTTCTTTTCTATTCCATCCTATTCCTATTTCATTCCTATTCCCATTCCCATTCCATTACATTGCATTTTCCTATTCCATTCCATTCTATTCTAAGCATGGAAGCTTAAAACTTAAAACTAAAAAGATTTAGTGCTTTATTTTTTTTCAAAGCAGCTGCTGAAGATGTTTTGTGATGGCTACCTTTTTCTTCCTCTGCCCCTAAACTCCTGGAATCCTCTTGCTCCCAAGTTTTCCAACCACTCATTCATTCATAGATATCGCGGGAAGGAAACGAAGGCGGGTCTCCTTGTGAATGGACATAAGTTTTTACAGAAAAGGGAAAACCCGAACGTCTGGAGCCAGCTGCTGCAGAGTGCCCGTGTGAAATTCCGAGTCTTCTAGGAGGAGGAGGCTACGGATGAAGAGACATTGTCACCATCCTTCCCGCCTCAGTTCTCGGCTCCTTCTTCCCGGCATCCCCTCCCCTCCCCTCGCTGCTGGGAGACTGAGTTCAGCCCAGCCACCTCTTAGGGTGCTGCCTCGCCGGAGCTCAGGCGCTCCATTCTCCCCCCTCCCCTCATCAAGTGCAGCCGTCCGATCCGCCCATTGGTGCCTCTCGGGTCGCATTTGGCTGGGCGCTGGTTGTCCTCGTGCCACCGCTCCTGTCAGGTAGCCCTCCCTTTTGCAAGGCAGCAGCTGCCACTGCCCGCTGCCACCACTCCCCTGGCTCCAAACACTGGCATGCAGGTGTCTCGTTCCTAAGACCATCAAAAATATGTCTTTTCCAATGGTCTTAGGTGACCCCTAAGGTGAAAGAGTGGTTCAACCCCCAAAGGGGTCACAACCCACAGGTTGAGAACCACTGGACTAGACATACCCAGTTCCAGCAACAGTTCTTTTATGTTTTAGCCGCCAGTCCCTTAATCATCTTTATTGCTCTTCTCTGCACTCTTTCTAGAGTCTCCACATCTTTTCTACATCGTGGCGACCAAAACTGGATGCAGTATTCCAAGTGTGGCCTTACCAAGGCATTATAAAGTGGTATTAACACTTCAAGTGATCTTGATTTTATCCCTCTGTTTATGCAGCCTAGAACTGTGTGTGGCTTTTTTGGCATATTTAAATGGTTGACTACTAGGACTCCAAGATCCCTCTCATAGTTACTAGTATTGAGCAAGATACCACATATACTGTACCTGTGCATTTTGTTGTTCTTGCCTAAATGTAGAACCTTACTTGCAGAACATTAGAACTTTAGAACATTGAGAAATGTAGAACTTTACTAAGAAGCCTTGAGATATCATTCATCAACTAGATGTGCTTGGACTACAGTATCCTGTAAGCTACTGAGAGTGTTTAATTTTTATTATTTTATAATAAAATAAATATGCAGCATACATTTGAAAGGCACTAAGTTGGACCCATTAGAATAAATTCCCACGGACTTCTCTAAACATTCAGACACAAATCTAAAACGTGGCACGACAAAATCACGCTCGACTAAAGCGCGCCCGATTAAACCGCGTCGCTGATGTCATCAACAGGGCGACAACAGCGAGCGCGGAGAAAGAAGGGCGCTTTAAATAGCGCTTTGAAAGCAAGCCGATTCAAGTTAAGGTAAGGGTTAGGTTTAGGGTTAGGTTAAGGGTTAGGTTTAGGGTTAGGTTAAGGCTTAGGGTTAGGTTTAGGGTTAAGGGTTAGGATTAGGTTTAGCGTTAGGTTAAGGGTTAGGGTTAGGTTAAGGGTTAGGTTAAGGGTTAGGTTTAGGATTAGGTTTAGGGGGGTTAGGTTTAGGTTTAGGGGTTAATTTTAGGTTTAGCGTTTACAGCGTGCTTTTTTCTCCGTGCTGTTGTCGCGCTGTGATGACGTCAGCTACGTGGTTTCGTCAAGCGACCTTTAGTCGAACGCGGTTTTGTGGTGGAACCATCTAAAAACACGAATGGATCGATCGTGAATTATCAGCAAGTCATTTCAGGATTGCATTGGGAAGAGTGCGCTGTACCTCAGTCTTTATACACCAAGAAATAAATTTCACCCTCTTAGAATAAACTTGATCTATGCGGTTGCCTTTTGAGCAGAGCTGTTAAAAATTGAGAAAGTGAAAGACAATGAATAGAAAAATGATATATATTACGACTCTGATTTTCCAAATATGGAGCTCAAAATGTAGCGAATAAAGGGGAGAAATCTAATTTCCCCACTCCATCTTTTATTTAAAGGAGCCATTAAAATGACAAAACACTCTTAACTGGCTAAAAGCCAATCTATCTGAAAAACTAAAGTCAATAAAACATGAACCGGGGCCTAATCTGTTCTTACAACATGACCTACTTTCCACTGAGCTTATTCACATGAGCAGCTAGCACTCCAAGGAGCCTGTTGCAGGATAACTATTTGCTAAACACCCTATTTTCATTTACAACTTTCTACTTTAAATTATATCAGCACACTATCCTAGTTCTTGGCAGTCTCCCAAATGGCCCCTGGATACAAATCATATATGGAGGTTTAAATGTATGAAACATCATAAAATAAATTACAAAGTAATAAAGCTACTTAACTATTACCCATCTGAAGAAACATCTGCTTATTTCAGCACAGTCCCAGATGTTGCTCAACTACAATTAGCAGAAATCCTAGTCAAGGTAAGTAGCAATACAGATAGACCTCACATGGGGCCAGAAAATTGGTCATTAAGGGAAGTGTGCTAAGTAAAACCTTGACTTGCTTATGATCTTCCATTACTTTTTAAAAAGTTTTTTAAAAAGTATGAACATTCCATCTTTCCTTAAACAGTGTGTTTTCTGGGAACAAATATCTCTGTGGAATAACCATCAAAATTTACATCATTTACATTGATACTAATTCTGTAATCTTAAAATTATAGTATATTAAACAGTTAAACATAACGAACCTATTCATTTTTCCTCTTAACATATCTTCTTATATAAATATAATAACATTAAGCATAATAATGCTCATCATAATATTAACAACTATAATATTGTTTATATTTCTATTTTAACACATTTTCTTCTCTTCTTTAATCGCCCTTTAATTCCAACTTCCATGTTTATTATCTGACCATTGATAAAATAATGCCCATATCATATAGTATTCAGGTTGTTCTTTCTCCTTAATTGCCAGGGTTAATCTGTTCATTTCTGCACATTCTAATACTGTCCTAATCACCTTCTCATCAATAGGAATCTCTTCACTTTTCCAATCTTGTGCAAATACAATTCTAGTTGCGGTTAATATGTGAATAATTAAATATGTGTTCTCTTTACTATAAGTTTCAGGTAAAATCCCCAACAGAAATATTTATGGTTTTAAATCAACGTGCTCTTTAATCATCTTTTTCAACCATGTATGTATTTTTGTCCAATTTTTTTTTTTGCTTTTACACATGTCCACCACATCATAAGATCCAAGTATCTGGTGGCACTTCCAACATTTAGATCTTCCATTACTTGACAGAACTGTGAAAGGCATAAATGTGAGGGCTGGTTGTAAAGTTAACATTTTCATCGCTGTTGGACCTATGAATGGTGATTAAATGAGGTAGTCATTGAAGGAGAGCTACCCTGTAAAGTTTTCTGGTAATAGCGCTTCAGCAAGATCTCCCTATAAGTACTGCTCCACATTGAGAACAGATGCTGAAGCTTACAGCGAGACCACCTGTCCGGAGCTGCCATTTGGACAGGGGAAGCTGTGGGAGCTGCCCGGAATCGTGCTTATCAGCTGGAGATCTCGCTCTTCCACAAAAAATCCAGCTGAGAACTCTTCATAACTCATCATCACTGACTGCCGGGTAGTTTCCACTGAGAAACTGATAACTGACTGAGAACAATCCATGACTGATTGCCGGGTAAAAATTTCACTCTGGGTCACGAGGTGATGGGCGTGCATGCGTGTGGGGGGTGGGCCCTAACCCAAATACCAAATAAAGTATATTAGGTAGTGGGGAGCACTGGATGTCAGCTCTGACAATGTATTAATTGCCTTAGTGTTTTGTTGGTCAGTTCGTGCAGGAGGAGATAAACTGCATTTTCAAACGATGTTTGTGTTTGGCTATTTTCCTTAACCCTTCGGAACCTGACAGGTGACTAAATGAGACAGTCATTGAAGGAGGACTACCCTGTAGAGTTGTCTGGTAAGTCTTACTTCAGCAAGATCTCCATGTAAGTACTATTCAGTGGTGGGATTCAGCCAGTCCGCACCTATCCGGGAGAACCGGTTGTTAACTTTCCAAGCAGCTCGGAGAACCAGTTGTTGGAAGAAATCTCAATTTATTTTTCCCCACTTTCCAGGGATAATCCTGTAAGGAAGGCAGGAAGGAAACATTCCGGTGTTGTTTCTAGCCTGATCTTTGTTGCCCTGCTTACAGAAACTGCCTCTTCTGTTAACCCTTATGACATTGTAGCAATAGCAATATAGCAGTGGACTTATATACCGCTTCATGTAACAGCTAAGGCGAAGTGCCCATCAACATGACTGACATTGAGTTGGCCATGCCCACCCAGTCACATGACCACCGAGCCCACCTACCCAGCTGGTCATTAGGGCAGAGAACCGGTTGTTAAATTATTGGAATCCCGCCACTGGTACTATTCCACACTGAGAACGCACACTGAAGCTTACAACAGCCTAGAAACAACATTGTTTTTGTGCAGATGGGGAAGTTATAGTTTTTAAATAACCCATTGGATACTGTTCTCAGTCACACTGCACGGGGTCCAAGATCAGCAAGTCTGTTTGAACCTTAGGCTAATGTAACTGGGAAAGTGATTTACTCATTTTTATTTCAACAGCCTATCTTTCCCACACGCTTATTCCAGTCACTGACACGCAACGCAGGGCCAGCTGTTTTCTCATTCAGCCATGCTCAATAATCACTGAACAGATTCTTCTGCCAAGATGGAAATTGAAAGCATGGAAATTGCAACGAAATCTTCAAGCTATAGCAAGAATCCTGCTATTCCCAAACAAAGGTTAAGCAACCTCTTTGGGCAAGAGGCCTGAATATATCATGAGGCAGGAGAAGACACTCTTTCACTGGGTTGCAACAAAATTGTAGAGTTAGGAGTTTACCGCATCCTCTCAGCTGCTATCTAGAGCAGTGTTTCTCAACCTTGGTAACTTGAAGATGTCCGGACTTCAACTCCCAGAATTCCCCAGCCAGCGAATGCTGGCTGGGGAATCCTGGGAGTTGAAGTCCGGACATCTTCAAGTTACCAAGGTTGAGAAACACTGCTCTAGAGGTTATCTGGATTGTTGCCGCCCAGATATGGTGTTTTGGAATACTGATGTCATAACAGAGTATTTACAAACCACAACATTTTGAGCTCAAACTATTTTGAATATGCCCGCTAAATTAGGGCGAAGATATCACATTCCACATAGGAGAATTTCAGGGCCTATGATATCCATGAAATCTATTTAAAATATTCCTATTTCTACATGGTACTAGTTGTAGACAGGTATTTCTGTCTAGGACCAATGCAGTGGTGAAATTCAAATTTTTTTACTACCCGTTCTGTGGACATGGCTTGGTGGGCATGGCAGCAGAAGGATACTGCAAAATCTCCATTCCCACCCCACTCTGGGGCCAGCCAGAGGTGGCATTTGCTGGTTGTCTAAACTACGCAAAATTTCCACTACCAGTTCTCCGAACTACTCAAAATTCCCGCTACCGGTTCTCCAGAACCTTCTGGATTTCACCCCTGGACCAATGGTTACGTTAACTGAAGCTGATCAGTGTTAGAGTCCATATATCCAAAATGTCCTCGAATAAACAGCAGTGGTCAAAATAGACTCATTTCCTAATTTCTAGCACTTTAAATACTATCCAATCTAATACAATCCAATATTTTCAGATGAATCCAGATAAAGCGGAATTGAACAGGCATTCTTTTTGAAGACCAATTCAATACAATTCTGTTCATTGTATTTCTAATTTTGTCTTTGAATAAATGAAAACATCTTGGAGCAAATCCCATAAAAGGTATCAAATCACAATCCAAGATCTTAATGCCATCTTAGAGCACCACATCAAATGATTCTCCCACATCCGGAAAAATCTCCTGGGTTCAACTCCTCCAATTTTCATTCTATTTTTTTTTAAAGTACATCAGGGCTAAATTTATCTCTGCCGTGTTTCCTACTGGTTTAAGAAATCTATATAATTATTAATATAAGTACTGCGAGAACTCATTTAGTTCATCCCTTCCCCTCACTTTAAATGATGACATACAAATCTTCTGACTGCATCTTCCAATTGAATATTCTTGCAAAGACAGCTGTCCTTTTTCAAAATTGACAAGTGAAACTTTTGTCAGTAAAAAAAAGAGAAGGAACCAAGGTAAGAATAATATAGGACACCTATTATTATTATTATTTGTTCAGGAAAGAATGGAGTCTTTCAAGTGAGATCTGCGACAGAAATGTTGTGATTTACTCTCATCATAATGGGACTTCTTCAGCTGGAATTCTCTCTCTCTCTAAGCTACTCCACTTCATCCTTGGATTTCCATTTTTACTCTTCAATTGATGACAAGTATTTTATTGCTATTGTGCATGTTCAGTGTTCAGTGAACTAGGATGTAGGGATTTTAGCTTCTCTCTCTAAGGACATCCTCAGCTCCTGAGAAGGAGGAGTTATTCTGGCTGTCTCACATTTGTCGCCTGTCAAGCAAATGAATAGCTGTTTTACACAATCCCTTAGTAAAAACTGGAGGAAGATCTTCACCTTGACAATCCGAGAGATAAAGTAGGTTCTATGTCGAAACTATCCATTTCTGTAAAAGTACCGGTAAGTCTGCAGCTTACATCCATTCATTCATTGACAGCTCAAATTTACAGCAGCACTGAAGGGGAAAAGATGGCTACGCCTTGATGTTTTGGCCATTGCAGGCTCTTGCGCTCATGTGATCAGCATTTTTGACTTGCTCTACCAGCTTTCCACAAGCAAAGCCATCAAGGAAGCTCCCAGGTCACTCTGGTAGATTCCCCCCCCCCCCACTTTCATGCAGCACCAATCCCTCCACCACACAGCCTTCCCGCACTTGTGCAGCACTGCACCCACTCACCCATGGCCTTCCTGCACTCACATGGTGCTACTCGTGCATTTTTGGCTTATGACGGCAACTGGGATTACTGGGATTGCCACTGCTAAGCAATGTGATCACATGACATCACATTTTATGATCGGATTGTTTATATATAAAATCTAAAAAACTGTTTCCCTTGGATATCATCTGACAGTAGAGTAAAATCACATCCAGCTATTAAAATCACATCCAGCTATTAAGTAAAGTAAAATCACATCCAGCTATTAATGTTTGTCCAGAAAGCAGTACATCCCACATTAGATATGTAACATATGCATATTTGCACGGGATAATTACAAATAGCAAAGTCAGAGAAAGTTTTTTGGGGGGGCGGGGATTAAGCAAAGAACAAATTATTTTAATTTCCAGGTGGTATTTTTGGAAGATTTCCCAGAGCAAATTTTTCTGGGAAGCTCACACCTCTGATGTAGATAGCACTTCCTGCTTTTTAGTAATCAAATCTTAGTTCCAATTCTATCAGCATTTGACGCCCAGGTTTGTTATTAGGAGAGATAAAGACTGTTTAATTCTGTGCAATCTGGAGGTATGGCTACATACATACATTATACATATATACATTATACATACATACGTACACACATACATACATACATGCCCCTGCCTTAATTTGCAGGCATATGAACTAATTTGAAATGTCCCACACAATTATATTTTTAAAATCTATATTTATTCATGGGCAACCTGTAAAAACAGAATATCTCGGTCTGATTGATAACATTCCATACAAAGCTGAATGTGACAATTTATCTGTCGCATAAATAAGACAGGTTGTGCTCCAGGGTTCTGACATATATTTCTGACATTAAGAGGTCAGACGTAACATGGCATGCATCCATGTCTAGCTTCACATTCCTTCAAATGAGAAAAACGGGGTTACCAACCAAGAAAAAAATCCAAAGAAGTCATGATGAATTTTTCAAATACATTTTTTAGCCAAAATCACCAGAGATATACAACAGAACATCAAACACAAACCATAGTAAAAAGGCATTAAATTAACAAAAATAAGCAATCCAAGAAAGCAATGTCTCAATCATGTCCCATTATGGAATATATTATGCAGCATGAAGCTGTATATTCTGCAACATTGGGACTCAAGTTGGTAAGTCAACAGCGAATCAGAGGAGGAACCGCTGTTTTAAACATTATGATTTAAATCGAGTTGATTTAAATCAAGCCTCCTTGCTAGTGATTTAAATAGTGATTTAAATTGTGATTTAGACCATGTTGATTTAAATCAAATCCACCCTGGTTTTCAGTTCAGGTCTGCTCTTTCCACAGGGACTTTATCCAAATAGTCAAGCATAAAATCACTGAGAGGAGATTCCATTTATTCAAGGTCCAACATAATCAAATAACCATCAATTATAATCAATAGACATTTACAAACGAGGGATTTCCAATAAAATGATACGGCCAAAATCTGCAGCCAAACCAAACACCTGCGAGCGTGAGAGCAATTAACAGATTAAAACTGCATCTTAAAATAAGATGGTAGACCTTTAAACCCCATTGAGTGAACTCAATTTGGGAGGGAAAAAAATCATGCTTTGAATTATGCCTCAAAGTGAGGTAGGAAAAAATAATCATGTTATATAGACTCTAAAACCCAAACCTATGAAATACTTTGGCCCCTGTATTTTTGACATTGGTATTTTTTAGTCTTGCCAAAATGAATTGCTACATTCCAAGTTAAGTTCTGTAGGAAAATAATTAGACATGCCTTTTACAAAGATAGATACGCGGGAACAGATGGAAACTGGTGAAAATGTTGTTGGCCACAACTTTTATCCAATTATCACATTACACGAATCTGAACTCTCAAAGAATAAGCCTGATCTTTCATAGGAAATGCAACACCAACTAAAAACCAACCAAATGCTGCTTGACTTCATCCAAGATACAAATCTAGGAAATGTAAGACTTGAGATCGGTTGCAACTCATTGGCCTCCTTGACACAACTTTACATAGTTGGTTGTATACAAAACATGTTGAAGCCTGTTTAAAAAAATTACTTCAAATAGTGATAAAACTTACCAATCTAGATAAGTATTGCTCATATGTCAGATTTCATCTTTTATAATTCCCAGTGGGAAAGCTTATCTAGGGGGCCTTGCTATAGAAACCAGGTGAATTTGAAAGAGAGGATCCAATGTATTGTTTTGTGACTAGAAAAAAAATTGCAAAAAGGAAGGGAAATGGAAACAAATCCCATAGTAAATAACCCCTCTACATTATATTTAACTAGCTGATAACCCAGCGTTGTTATTTATAGGGGGAAAATGTCCCGACCAAATGTAATTTCTAATGTTGGATTTTCCCCCTTATCAGAGGGAGCCACCTTGTAGAGTACTGTGAAGCTGTTACCATGGCAATTCCACTGTACAGTAGAAGCCATTTTACGGCAGTACAGTAGAAACCATTTTAAGGCCGAACAGGCTGTATTTTCACAGAACACACACCTCGAGGGGCTTTAGGGGTGTCTTACCCCCTCACTCGAGGCATTCCAGAGTTATATATATCTCTGGTGTGTGTGTGTGTGTGCTTGTGTGTGTGTATACATACATACAACATACATACATACAACACACACACACACACACACACACACAGACACACACACACATATATATATATGTTATATTTGTGCTGATAAATAAATAAAGGGAGACTAGTATAGATCTATTTCAAGCTATTTAGCTCTCATCAGCTAGCCATACCCTTACTGGGAATCGAGCCTGTGCTGTATTGCCTCTTAGGCAGATGTGTTAACCACTGAGCTACAGAGCTCGACTCCTTATCGGCCAGGGTGAAAGTATATATTTAAAGAAAGGTATATTTAAATGGAAGTAGTGATCTTCCTCCCATATTTGGGCATACCAGGGGTTGTGACTTTAAATATATATATATATATATATATATATATATATATATATATATATATATATATATATATATATATATATATATATATATATATATATATATATATATATAGTTTTCCCGAAAATAAGACAGGGCCTTATTTTCTTTTGCCCCATGAAATATGGCCTTGGGTTTATTATATGGGAGGGCTTTTTATTTTCTGGGGCTCAGGGAAGTGGCTGGTTAAAAAAAACCCTTCTTGCAAGTTCAATCAAACTTCTTGAAATTGCAAGAAGGGTTTTTTTTTTACCAGGGATTTCTCTGAACACAATGGCAATGAACGCAACAGAGCTGGAAAGGTAAGAGGTGCGCCTCGCACCCCAACACCGCCCACCTCACCCCAATGGTAAAGGTAGCCTGCCTGGTTCCCTTCGCCGTCCCTTTAGCGAGGGGTGGCAGGTGGGGGGGGGAGAAGCGAGGCACACCTCTTACCTTTCCAGCTCCGTCGCGTTCCTTGCCCTTTCGCCCATTGAATCCCCGTGTAAAAAAAAAACCTCATGTGTGGTATGTGTGTATTCCAGCATAACTCTGGAACACATCGAGCATTTTCAACTGAACTTGGTACACAGATGACTTACCCTCTTGAAAAAAATATTGTGGGGGTAAGATACTCCTAAAACCCCTCGGGATGTATGCACTGTTAAGATACAGCCTGATGTGCCTTAAAATGGCTTCTACTCTACTGCCAAATGGCTTCTACTGTGCAGCACAGTGGAGTTTCCATGGTAACAGCTTCACAGTACTCCACAAGGGGGCTCCTTCTGTTAAGGCGGAAAATCCAACATTAGAAATTAGGTTTGGTTCGGACATTTCCCCCCTATAAATAAATACCCAGGCAATGCTGAGTTATCAGCTAGTTTAAGATATAAGCAGAGCCAACAAGGCAGAAAATACATGTTTGTCAAGAGGAACAAACAGCTCAACATACACTTCAATGTGTCTTTTAAAGGTGGGGGGGAGTTTGCATCTCTTAAGGGTGTTTGAAGAATCACTGGTTCATGAAATTCATCTTCAGGAGCACATTCCCAGAATGTCTTGCAACTGCAACATGAAAACATTGATTTTCTACAGATATCCCCAGCAGACCTACCACAAAACGGATCACTGACTGCTCCTGAAGCAAATTCATGGTTTAATTTTTGGCATATAAAACCTTAAAGAGGATTGCCAGAATAGGAGACTTGGCAATTTAGCTTCTCTATTAATAGTCTGGGCAATCACACAAAGAAGTTCCTGCCACAGGTGGAATAACTTAATTTCTGATCTTATGACTCTTTCTTCTGAAAATCATATCTTTTAGGCACCTATTAAATGGATATTTTCATCTAAACTTATCACTATGTGAATACTATGGATTAATTTTTCTGTTTTTCACTTACTTTCTTAATAGATAATGCTATCTATAAATATTTCGCAGCACTGTAGTTTCATTCTTGAATTTTAATAACTTTAATTTTGTTATTCATGCAATGCTTGAAGATGAATTACACAGGAAATAATACAAATACACATTTCAATAAATATCTGGGGCAAGTCGCAGAAATCACATTATTCTCCTGCTATTAATATCTGTTTTAAATGAGGGAGAGAACATTAGACTATCAAAGCATTTCTTTTTGCTTCTCTTATAGACAATGAAAGAAAATTAGGAACTATATCCTGTAGAATTTGATCACGATACATGGCTAAGGTACAGTATATGAGCTTTATTTCTAAATGGGATGCTTTATCAAGATCTAAGCAAATTCTAAATTCTCTTGTCAATTCTAATCAAGACTTGAGAGTTTAACTATTTTTTAGAAACCCTAAACATTAACCTTCATGATCACTACTAACCAACTCATCCATCAGCTTAGGAAGAAATACCAACACCATTACAAATTTCTTATTCCATTAAGCATGATTCTGAATCCTACACCATCAAATTTCCAGAGCTTTGGCATTTAGGTTGCATCCCAGTGGTGGGTTCCAGATCCCGTTGCAACCAGTACGGTGCAACAGGGCCAGGCGTCCACCACATGAATGCGCACAGCATGTGTGCATATGTGTGCAGCATATGCATCCGTACTTACCGCCTGCAACACTCCGCAATGTTCCAGCTGCTCGGCAGAGCGTCGTGCAGGCACCATATGCTCCGTGCATATGCGCAGAAGTCCCAAAGAGCTCAAATACCGGTAAGGAGCATGGGTGGGCAGGTGGGTCCTATGGAGCACCATACCGGAACGGTACCCCATACTCCCGGCAGGCACCGGTACGCCCGTACCGGGGCATACCGGTCATAACCCACCACTGTTGCATCCAGTCGATGGAGGAACACCACATCCAACTGAATTCATCACACAGATTCCGATTTTAAAATGTTACTGACATATGTAATATATTGCCAGTATGAAGGAAACTGTAGACATTTGTTTGGAGCATAGTAACTGGCTTCTGGCCTTAGGCAGAAATTCAGTTGGATTACCTTGGGCTAGTCTCCCTCAATCCCAGGAAGGAGGCGGTGGCAAACCACTTCTGAAAAACCTTGCCAAGAAAACTGCAAGAACTTATCCAAACAGTCTTCTGAGAATCAGAGAGGATTGAGTGAAATGAAATGAATGAAGGGAGGGCGGGGAGGAACAGATAAAGGCAATAGAATAGGAGCTATGGTGATGCAGTGGTGAGAATGCAGTATTGCATGCAAACTCTGCCCACAGCCTGGAATTTGATCCTGACCAGTTCAAAGTTGACTCAGCCTTCCATCCTTCCGAGTTGGGTAAAATGAGGACACAGATTGTTGGGGGCAAATAGGCTGACTCTGTAAACTGATTACAGAGGGCTTTAAAAGCACTTTGAAAGGGGTATACAAGTCTTATTGCTATTGCTAAACAGGCAAAGAGGATGAACCTCGTCGTGCCTTGACAAAAACAACTAAAGTTACACACAGGTGTAAGTGCTTACAGGATTGACGTATTCTTATTTGGTCCCCAAAGCCTGCCTTCCTCAACCAAGTGCCAGCCTGATATACTGAACTACAAATCTCATTATTCTCAAACTGTTTGGGGGGAAACACAACTGAGCAATTTTGCAAGACTATGGAAGCCTTGGGAACCATGTTTAAGTTCATTCACAGACAAACACACATATCTACGAAATAAAGGACTAAACTGCTGTCAGAAAAAAGAAACCCAACCATGTAACTTTCATTACTAGGTTGCCAATAATTGGCGGATAGAATAGAATAGAATAGAATAGAATAGAATAGAATAGAATAGAAGAGTAGAGTAGAGTAAAGAAGAGAATCCTTTATTGGTGAAGTGTGATTAAGCTATCAAATCACACTAGGAAACAAATAAAAACAATATAAATTGAAAGATACAAGCAACATGGTTATAGTCATAAGTGAGAAGAGACAGATACTAGGAAGAAAGAGAAGAATAATAGTAATACAGTCTTAGTAAATTATTTGATAGTGTTCTGGGAATTAGTGGTTAAACAGAGTGATGGCATTCGGCGAAAAACTGCCCTTGTGTCTAATTGTTCTGGTGTGCAATGCCCTATAGCGTCGTTTTGAGGGTGGAAATTGAAACAATTTATGTCCAGGATGTGAGGGGTCTGTAGATATTTTCACAGCCCGCTTTTTGACTCTTGTAGTCTACAGGTCCTCAATGGAAGGCAGATTGGTAGCAATTGTTTTTTCAGCAGTTCTAATTATCCGTTGAAATCTGTGTTTGCCTTGTTGGGTTGCAGAGCCAAACCAGACAGTTATGGAGGTGCAGATGACAGATTCAATCATTCCTCTGTAGAAAGCAATATCCCAGTTGATACACTTCAAGTATTGTAAAGTCCCAAATTCTTACCAGAATGGAAAAGTTACTATATCTATATAATACATATAGTACAAAGGGAATGACTGAATAGAAAAATATATTTAGATATTAGGGATACTAGATCAGCCTTGCTTAGCTAGCTAATCTCCAGTGTGTGGATTTCATCTTCTAGAATTCTCAGCAGTGTAATGCTGACCGCACCACCAGCCAACTGGACTTCGTGTGCGCCTGAGCATCAGAAACCCGAATACCAGCTGGCTGGAGCATGCATGCTTGTCTTTTTGGCTGGTTTTCAGCCTGGTTTTTTGGGGTCATTTTTGAGCCGTTTTGGGCCAAAAAAGGCATGAAAACAGCCTGAAAATGGCCCCAAAACCAGTCTTTTCAGGCTGTTTTCAGGTCATTTTCTGGCGCTCTGGCACCAGCTGGGCAGTGTGCTGGAACCCGGAAAAGCAGTTATCGATGGCACGTGTGCCCACAGAAAAGGCTCTTGTGCCACCTTTTGCCCATGTGCCATAGGTTCACCATCATGGATTTATACCATTCTTTCAGTCTATTAAAACATCTACCACCATGTCAAGAACAGCATACTAGGCCTAAGTGAGTCACAATAAAGTTCCATCAGAATGCTTCCAAGGAAAATTATGAAAGTAACAAATCTCCCATTCTGCAACCACCTACAACAGGGGTGTAAAGTTCGTGGCCCAGATGCATCGTGCACCAGCCATGCCCACCTCCGTTTTAGTGAAGGGGGGAACACTGCGATACGTCACGCCATGGGAACATTGAGCATTATACTGGGCTCAGTTCCGATCACCACACTTAATATTGAGCCATGGTGGCACAGTGGTTAGAATGCAGTACTACAGGCTATGACTGCTGGCTGCCTGAAATTTGGCAGTTCAAATCCCACCAGGCTCAAGACTGATTTAGCCTTCCATCCTTCCGAGGTCGGTAAAATGAGGACCCAGATTGTTGGGGGCAATAGGCTGACTCTGTAAACTGCTTAGAGAGGACTGTAAAGCACCATGAAGCGGTACATAAGTCTAAACGATATTGCTATTAACAATTGCAGTGATTTACTTAGCAACTAAGTGAAGAAAAGTCATAAAATGGGGCAAAACTCAACTGTTTCACTTAGCAACAGAAATGTGGGCTCAATTTCAGTTGTTAAGTTGAGGTACCTGTCATTAGTTTTGGGAAGATCTGGCAGAGAGTTAGGTTAGAACTTTTGAAGTTTCAATGTTTGTTTAATGGCTCCTGTCTTGTTTTGTGGATTTTGCAATTGGAGCATTTTAGTCCAGGCTGTCTGTTGATTTAATACCCTTAGCTGGTTTTATGTCTTCTTTTTTCTTAGTTTTGTGATATACAATACAATACAATACAATAGCAGAGTTAGAAGGGACCTTGGAGGTCTTCTAGTCCAACTCCCTGCCTAGGCAGGAAACCCTATACCATACCAGACAAATGGCTATCTAACATCTTCTTAAAGACTTCCAGTGTTGCGGCATTTACAACTTCTGGAGGCAAGCTGTTCCACTGATTAATTGTTCTATGGATTAATTAATTAATTGTTCTATATGCAAGATTTAAAACACAGAAAGAAAATAGAGGAAGAAAGACCTCAACCCTCCAAAATAACTTTCTGAAAGTCCAGACTCATCTACTTGATATACATTTTTATCGAATCACTATAAGCTTTGTCAGCAATCCTCACGCTACACCCCCCAAAAATAGTGCCAGCTATCAAATAGGAACTTGTGATGAGTACTCTATTTCTAAATATACCCATGCTATTGTAGGTTGAGGCCACCTAGATTCCAGCACTGAGCCAGCATTTGATACAGTATCCCAAAAAAATGTTCCCTTGAATCATTTCCAATGCTACAAAGAGTTCATGGTACTCCCTTATTTAGAACAGCCTGCTTCTGGATTTTCAGCCACTGTGGTACCCCAAGTGTCACTGATCTGGTTCTGCCAAGATTGTTGTTGTTAGTTGCGAAGTCGTGTCCAACCCATCACGACCCCATGGACAACGTTCCTCCAGGCCTTCATGTCCTCTACCATCCCCGGAGTCCACTTAAGCTCATGCTGACTGCTTCAGTGACTCCATCCAGCCTCCTCATTCTCTGTCATCCCTTTCTTCTTTTGCCCTCAATCTTTCCCAGCATCAGGCTCTTCTCCAGTTGAGTCCTTCCTTTTCATCAGGTGGCCAAAGAATTTGAGTTTCATCTTCAGGATCTGGCCTTCTAAAGATCAGTCAGGGTTGATTTCCTCTAGGACTGATTGGTTTGATTGCCCTGCAGTCCAAGCAACTTGCAGGAGTCTTCTCCAGCACCATAGTTCAAAGGCCTCAATACTTTAGCGCATCTTTCTGATGGTCCAAACTTCACAGCCATACATTACAACTGGGAAAAACAAGATACTAACCAAAAATGGTTTTGTCTGATCTATTAGCCATTCATCAAGACGCTGTTAAGATATGCTGGCTTAGAGGAATGTGGGTATCCGGTCTTTAAAACAGATGGTCAGCATCTTGTTTGAGCAAGGAAGTGGCAGCTCAGTTCTTCTTAAGCTATTCTTGACTGACATTTCAAACTTGCTTGGTTTGAAAAAGAGAGACAGATGAATCCCTAATGCAATATAATTTCATCCTCACAAATCTTTTTTAAGGCATCACTGTTTTGCTTTCAAGTGCATCTTTCTTTACCTCTACAGATTTCTGTCTTCCTTTTTTCCTCTCTGCAAAACTACAAAGTGCCTTTAAATCTCCATTTCAGGTGTAACTTTCTTGAAAGTATAAATATATTATCTGCAACAGATGGTGGGGAGTCCTTGCTGCTTTCTGAGTTTTCTTGGTGGTTTGTTTGTTCTCCAAAGAAAACAATGCCAGAATTAAGGAACTACCAAGGAGAAGGCTACATTTCCCACCAACAATGAGAGGGCAAATTACTATATTTAAACAGTTCCATTTGCTGGAAATTCATGGAAAAGGAAGGTTAACATCAAGAGGAGAGATCTATTTGGTCATGACGGCAGTGGTGGGTTTCAAATTTTTTTCGAACCTACTCTGTGGGTGTGGCCTCCTTTGTGGGAGTGGCTTGCCAGCCATGTGACCTGGTGGGAGTGGCTTGCCGGCCATGTGTTTTCTCTCTCTCTCTCTCTCTCTCTCTCCTTCCTTTTGTCTCTCTGTCCCTTTTTCCTTTTTTTCTTTCATCTCTCTCACTTTTTCTTTCTTTTTTTCTTTTTTATTTCTTTCTTTCTTCATTTCTTTCTCTCTCTCTCTCTCTCTGTCCGTGTGTGTGTGTGTGTGTGAGTGGTGGAAACCTCTTCTGTAGGTGTGGCCTGCTTTCCGGGTCCACTGGTGGAACCTCTTCTAACGAGTTCGGTAGATTTGACGAACAGGTTCTACCGAACTGGTGCGAACTGGTAGGAACCCACCTCTGCATGACGGTGAGCAGTTTCTCATACCATATAAATCACACATGAATATCCTAGTCTATCAGTTATTTCAATTTCCTGCCATCTCAGCATCATCAGAAGAAAGGGATGCTAGTATTACAGTTTGCCAACATCTGAAAACCAAACATTTCTCGTTACTAAGATAGAACTTGGGCAATAGGGACTTTCCCTGGTGCTTACTTTTGTTTCTTTATAATATGGGTGTGTAATTGTTTTCAGCTCAAGAACTACATTCCTCACAAATATCAGAAAAGAACAGGATTGTTGTCATATAACTCCTTGTGTAAGTGTGGCAGTCACCCATGGCCCAGTGCATAACAGGGCATGCGCAGCCACGCTGAACCACACAGGACAAAACAAGTCCCAAAAGATAAAACATCCTGACCAAGATATGACCATATATAGACAGAATTTCCCTTAGCAGTAGATTAGCAATTGTAGTTTGACAGGCTGTCTTAAATCACATGCTGATTGCTCCTCCTGCCTTTGTCCTATCTCAATAAAAGGGGCTCCCAGACCCCAATCTGGGTCGCCTCATCCCGAGAAAGCTCATGTCCGTGTCTTTTCTCAACATTGGCCTCATGGGCGAACCACGGGTACTTCACACAGGATGAGATATAAAATTCAATTTTCTTTTATAAAGGTAAAAGTTCCCCTCGCTCACATGTGCTAGTCGTTCTCGACTCTAGGGGGTGGTGCTCATCTCCATTTCAAAGCTGAAGATATCTCCGTGGTCATGTGGCCAGCATGACTAAATGCCGATGGTGTACAGAACATTGTTACCTTCCCACCAAAGGCGATCCCTATTTTTCTACTTGCATTTTTTACATGCTTTCGAACTGCTAGGTTGGTAGAAACTGGGACAAGTAAGGGAAGCTCACTCCGTTATGTGGCTCTAGGGATTCAAACCTCCAAACTGCCGACCTTTCTGATTGACAAGCTCAGCATCTTAGCCACTGAGCCACCATGTTCTTTTATATTTATATATAATTGTATATTAAGCATGCCTTACGTTTATTATCTTCCTTTCAATCACATACAAAATTACACTATGGCAAAAACCTTGAGAAGGATCCAGGCCTCTTGAAAATTTAGGGTGCTGCTGTATTGTACAAAACTGATGTGAAAATTATACAGCTGTGAAACAACAGTCAATGTCCAACTTCCCAAGAATAGCAGGTGACTGGTACAGAATAGAGATGGCTTTTCAATGCCAGTTTTCACACTCAACTAAGCCATTGTTTGTATGACAATAACTTGCTGAATAAGTGACAGCACACTGGGGTATAAATCAGGATTTATAAAATACCATGGCTGAGTTAATATGTTAATCTGAAACTTAAGTTGTTTAAAATTATTATCTACTTTTCCAAGGAGCTGATGAGAATTTACGCTAAGCTTATTCTTCTCTTGAATTTTCCCTTCTTCAAATTCACTAAGCAAGCATTATGTGGAATTAGCCACCTCTCAAGTCCAGTCCAATATTCAAATGCCACACCATTCAACGCCTTTCCAGGTGTGTTGCACCTTCAATCCCCATGTGGATGAAACACAAAACTGAGAGTTAAGTCCACCATGTCTGGAGACCAAAAGATTGGGAAGTTACTCTACTGAATTTCACACCATTCTTCCATTTCAGTAACATCCTATCTTTTCAAAAAAGGATTTATACCAGTGATGGCAAACCTTTTGACTGGTACTGAATAGAGATGGCTTTTCCATGTCAGTTTTCACACTAAACTAAGCCATTGTTTGTATGACAATAATTTGCTGAATAAGTCACAGCACACTGGGGTATAAATCAGGATTTATAAAATACTATGGCTGAGTTAATATGTTAATCTGAAACTTAAGTTTATGACTTAACGTATTATATTTTCTTAGAAGGGCCCTAAATAATTTAACATAAAACATGCAATGTATAACGGCAAAAAATCTCCAGGAATTTAGATAAGAACTGTTTTGAGACCTAGATGGAGTTGAACCAGAGAGAGATCTTCTAAAAGTGAAATACACAGTCTACCACTAATATGCATTCCTTCCCCAAAACTGATTAATCACATTCTGTAACCAGCTATTGCTTCTGAGTCCATGCAAGACTCCCTCTATAACTTCTGCTGCTTTAAACAGCAATCTAATGCATCAAAGAGCAGAAAATTGACTTTCTGGAAGTGTTGCAATTAGATTATTCGTAAATGTATTCAAGCTGCAATAGCTTCCAACACATGTTGATCAGAGTTAATTAAAGATCCACAGGAGATCTTATCAGTAACCGACAAGGCCATTTGCTCCACATGCATTATAGGAGCACATGGAGATATTAAACCCAGCACTCACTTGCTATACAATTAATAAGATCTGCATGAAAAAAATAATGAATAATAAATAAATAAATAAAGCATATATCGCCCTTTTTTTCATCCTCCCTTATTTTATCATTTTAGCCTTTGATTCCCCTCTCTTATCTGTTCTAGTTTTATTGATAGACCAAGCAGCAGCAATTTGCAGCTCTGGGTTCATTTCTATTTAAGTTATATTGGAAGTTCCAACAGTATTTTCAATTATACGAAGCCTTTAGCAATGCTCAAAGCAAGTCTAACCAGTTCAGTGCTTTACCTTGACTTCATTCCATTCACAAATATGGAGCAGCCAGATAATTATGGCCTACATTAATCTGAGTACCTAGGATGGATTATACAGAAGTCTGTCTAGTCTAGAATATCTTCTGAAACATAGCCCCCAAATCACTGGTGGGTTCCTCCCGGTACAGCCCGGTACGGCCGTAACAGATAGTAGCGGGGAACAGCTGACAGTACGGTGGCTCGTTTGGCCTACCCGCCCACCCGCATTCTATACCGGTTTTTAAAACCGGCCAATTGCGCATGCACGCAAAGAGTGTGGCAGCTGTGCGAACTCCGACATGCATCTGAGTGTCACAGGGGCACTGGAGTGTGCATGTGTGCACAGTGAATGTGCATGAAAGGACGCACAGTCCCGTAGGCACCATACCGGTAGTGATGGGGAGAGGAACCCTCCACTGCCCCAAATATACTTCTGGGAAGATCAAGGAGGACATGAAGATAATAGGTTTCTCCTTTCCTACTGTTACTCGGAGGTACAGTTGCTCCATGTATATATACTGTGAAAATAAGCTCTCTTGGCAGACTAATATGACTTTGTATAATCTTCTTTTAACCGCCTATGTCCTTCAAACACAGCTGCTGCTCACAAACTTAATCCCCACTCAACATCCTTTGGTAGTTTGCTTTTCCATCCAGCTTGCAGATGCAGCCGAGAGCATTTTAGTCAGCGCTAGCAAGAGAGACTGGAAAATGAGAGGGATGGCAAGTAAATTCCATGAGATCAATGTAAACAAACAGCACCATCAGTCAACAGGGAGAGGATCAACTGCTTATTGCACTCTGGCATCATTTAAAAATGGCTCAATTCCGCTGGCGTTAGCCTAAATTTCCCACAATGACTGGAGTAGCGGAAGACTGAAAGTATTGTGGGAGACTGCGATAGTCACCAATGGAAACAATTGTCTTGGCCACAATAAAACTGCTTCTTTGCACTATAATTTGGCTTTATCGCCGAAAGGAATTGGTCAGTGCACTTTCTCCACCTGAAAAATATCCCTGCTATAAAGGATAAAGTAATGCAACTGGAATCATGGGGTCTGGTAGCATCCAGACAGACTAAGCCCAACTCTGCAATGAGACATACCAAAGAGGAAAGGTAGAAATGAAACAGTGACATAAAGTAGTAAGGCCACACTTAGAATATTGCATCCAGTTCTGGTCACCATATGATTAAAAAAGAAGAAGTTGCAACACTGGAAAGAGTGCAGAGAAAAGAGCAACAAAGATGATTAGGTAGCTATCTACATATAGCTAAAACATATGAAGAACGGTTGTAGGAATTGGGTTTGTCTAGTCTAGTGAAAAGAAGGATTAGGGTGACATGATGGCAGTATTCCAATATTTGAGGGGCTGCCACAAAGAAGAGAGAATCAACCTATTTTCCTAAGTACCAGAAGGCAAGGCAAGAAACAATGGATGGAAACTAATTAAGGAGAGAAACAACCTAGAACTAAGGAGAATTTTCCTATCAGTGAGAACAATTAACCAGTGAAACCACTTACCTTCAGAAGCTGTGGGTGTCCCATCATTAGATGCTTTTAAGAAGAGACTAGGCTGCCACTTGTCTGAAATGGTATGTGGTCTCTTGCTTGTGCAAGGGGTTGGATTAGAAGACCTCCAAGGTCCCTTCCAACTCTGTTATTCTGTTGGTTGAGTCCCTGCTGTGCATCTCAGAATGTGAGAAATACCACATAATGATACTCGTGATGTCCAAAATGTCACCATTTTTGACAGGATAGGAGGAAAGCTGTTCAGTGAACAAAGGAAATAGCACTGAATCAAGAAAATAGCATGGATGGATGGATGGATGGATGGATGGATGGATGGATGGATGGAAGGAAGGAAGGAAGGAAGGAAGGAAGGAAGGAAGGAAGGAAGGAAGGAAGGAAGGAAAGAAATTTCACCACTTTTGACAGGAAAGGAGGAAAGCTGTTCCATGAACAAAGGAAATAGCACTGAATCAAGAAAATAGCAAGGAAGGAAGGAAGGAAGGAAGGAAGGAAGGAAGGAAGGAAGGAAGGAAGGAAGGAAGATTTCAAAAAGTTGGGGGAAGGAAGAAACGGAGTTAAAAAGAAAAGACAAATATTTCCACAGCACTCCAGCAATGATGAATTAAACCTGACAGTGCATAAGAGCAAAGAATGGCCCCTTTTCAATGCCAAAATACCGGGAAATAAAAGGAAATGCAAATTTCCTCTGGGAAAGGTAGGGTAAAATTGGCCTCTACAGTTAGTTCATGTGAACAGCTGTGGCTACACAGATGCCAAACCACAGGAAACAGTAACCAGGATTTGATTTGGCAAAAAGCTCCATCCAAATAAAAGGAAAAGAGGTGGAGTGGAAGGGCCTGATTACTAGGTATCAAAGATGATACATGAGGATGAAAGAAAAAAAAAAACAAAGATTTTTATCCCCTTCATGTTTGTAAAGTAAAAAAGGAGCATGATTTTTCAATTATCTTTGGGGGGGGGGGGGAATCGTGTGCAACCTGGATTTCTGATCCCGTAGAGCAGTACAGAAATATTCATCTGAATGTGATCCTAGTTCCTTCCAAATCTTTTCTTTAATTAAAAAACAGAGTTTCGTCGTCTATTTTCCCATTTACGGTTACCATTTTGAACAATTTTTAACTAAATTATTTTAATCACAAAAAACATTACATGGAAACTGACATTAAAAAACAAGTGCCTTTATTTCCAGTAATATGTCCGGGTCCAATTTAAATCCTGAAAATATTCATAGGAACTCATAGCTTTAATTTCCTATAGCTACCGAGTGTGGAAAAAGCATTCAGATAATTATAAGTTAATAGAACAGAATCCAGACAGAGAAAACAAAAAATGATTGCCAACTGTAATGGGCTGTGAGAATAACCTGTATAAAAATAAGAGGAACAATGGCAGCCAAGGAAATGGTAAGTGTTGTGGCCTGCCAGCGGCCAGTACAGCTGGCAGCAGAGTCAGACAATGAGGAGGTTGGGGAGGAACATGGGCCAGTACTGGAGGCTGGGGAAGGCTCCGATGAGGGTTCTGTGTCAGAGGAAGAGAGGGAGCTAGACAGCAGTGAGGCAGAGGAACAACTGGAACCTGTTCCCAGTGTGCGCATGCGCAGAGCTGTCAGATGACAAGAACAACTAAGAAAGCAGGCTTGACTTGGGAGTAAAGTCATACCTTGGAGGTGATTGGCCCCTCCTATAGGAAACAAAAGAGGAGCGAATGGGGAGTGGGGCTTTTGCAGGAAACAATTCGCTCCTTTGGTCGTTTCGTTACCTCCAACAGACCTATTAGATCCCACAGATTAGGCCTCCTCCGAATTCCATCTACTGGCCAATGCCGATTGGCTATCACCCGGAGGAGGGCCTTCTCTGTGGCTGCTCCAGCCCTCTGGAATGAGCTCCCCGTGGAGATTCGGACCCTCACCACCCTTCAGGCTTTCCGCAAAGCCCTTAAAACCTGGTTGTTCTGACAGGCCTGGGGCTGACGGATCCCCCGCCCCCGCTCGAATTGTGTGGTTGTTGAGTGTTTTTAAATTGTTTGTAGTTGTTTGTCCGTTGTTTTCCTCCTGTTTGTATTCCCCCCCCCTTTTTGGTTTGTGCGCCGCCCTGAGTCCCTCTGGGAATAGGGCGGCATAGAAATCCAATAAATCAAATCAAATCAAGAGTGGGAAGTTCTGTTTGTGACTATAAGAGACTCTGTGCCAAGTGTTGCCTTGCCCTGCATTTGGAAACTAGTTTTCTGGCAGCTCTCCAAGCGAGATAAGGTTCGTGTTGATAAATATTCCTCTGAAAGACTGTTTGCCAAGCCTTGCTGACTGTGAATGAAAGGAATTCACAGTTGTGTAAATAAAAGAGTTTTTGCCGGGACCAAGACTCTGCTTCATGCTTTTTAAGGAAGCCTGGGTCAGAACAGTAAGATACTATAAGATGCATAAAAACAGATAAGTATGGGTCTAATTATTAATGTTGGACTTACGAGAGATTAAAGCAGTGTTTCATAACCTTAGCAACTTTAAAATATGAAGTGAATGAAGCTGATTGGGGAATTCTGGGAGCTGAAGTCCAAATATCTCAATGTTGCCAAGATTGTAATCGCTGGACTAGGCAGAATCAGAAAAGCTTACTAAAATAATCTATTCAGAAAAGTCTAAAGAGGAGGACCTGAAAATCTGCAAAGAGACATACTAATCTATCTGAGACTCCAAGTAATTCAAGCAAATATGCTTTTGAATTTGCTTTACAGTTTAATTCACAGGCATCTTGAGACTAAACATTTATGCTCTTATATCTCTGGAGCTTCTGAAGAGGGAGGCTGTAAATAGAAGGAGTAAATAAAAGAATTTGTTTTAAATTGCAATTAAAACAGCAGAAAACCAGCATCTGGCCTCATATTTGCTAGTGTACTTCATAGTTAAGATTTATCATTACCAGTTCTAAATGTCTTAGTTGCTATGGCTTACATAAACAGATCTCAAGATTAGAAATGTATTCAGACTTCATACTATGAAAAAAATCATCCGCCCTGTAGAAGAGAATCGTATCTATATTGCAGTTGTGAAAAATCAGTAACATTTTTTGACAATAGGATTAAATTGTTGCAAATTGCACTTCAATTTAACCACACATATATCCCTCAAAAAAATTCTTAGCACATGCAACAGAAAACAGGTAATCAGCATTAATAATTATGACAGCCTAATCAGAAATCATAAACTATCATAGGCTATAAAGTATTTTTATGAACCTCTGTTTGGAGTAATCTTATCATGGATTGACAATCAGACTACTAACAGAATATGCTAAGCATTTATTCACCTTGAAACTTTAATGAACTACATTTTCATGAGTATAATTAGCCAGCTTGGCTTGTGCTATTGGGAGATATTGTTCAGAAAACATTTGCAATATATCATTCTTCCACAACTGAAGTATAAGAAGGGAAAATATAATATGCACTGTCTATTTTATAAGAATTTGAAAGAATCTTGCTAGATAGGCTTAAAATACAGAATAATCTTGACGGACTTGAACATTGGGCACTATCTAACAAAATGAAATTCAATAGTGGAAAAATGTAAAGTTCTATATTTAGGCAAGAA
The DNA here is from genome assembly GCF_009769535.1 of Thamnophis elegans. Lineage (NCBI taxonomy): Eukaryota > Metazoa > Chordata > Lepidosauria > Squamata > Natricidae > Thamnophis > Thamnophis elegans. Next base: position 54,846,240 of record NC_045550.1, read on the forward strand.
AAATGAAATGCATAGGTACAGTATATGTGGTATCTTGCTCAACAGTAGTAACTGAGGGGGAGGGATCTTGGAGTCCGAGTGGACAACCATTTAAATATGAGCCAGCAGTGAGCAACAGTTGCCAAAAAAGGCAACACAGTTCTAGGCTACATAAACCGAGGGATAGAATCAAGATCACGTGAAGTGTTAATACCACTTTATAATGCCTTGGTAAGGCCACCCTTGGAACACTGCATTCAGTTTTGGTCACCACAATGTAAGAATGATGTTGAGACTCTAGAAAGAGGTCAGAGAAGAGCAACAAAGATGATTAGGGGACTGGAGGCTAAAACACAAAGAATGGTTACAGGAACTGTGTATATCTAGTCTAATGAAAAAAAGGACTAGGGGAGGCATGATAGCAGTGTTCCAATATCTCAGGGGCTGCCACAAAGAAGAGGGAGTCAAGCTATTCTCTAAAGCACCTGAAGGCAAGACAAGAAGCAATGGGTGGAAACTAATCAAGGAGAGAAGCAACTTAGAACTGAGGAGAAATTTCCTGACAGTTAGGACAATTAATCAGTGGAACAACTTGCCTCCAGGAGTTGTGAATGCTCCAACACTGGAAGTTTTTAAGAAGATGTGGGATAACCATTTGTCTGAAGTGGTGTAAGGTTTCCTGCCTAACCTCCCAGATCCCTCCCAACTCTGTCTATTCTATTCTATTCTATTCTATTCTATTCTATTCATATAAATGGCCTTCTCTTCCAATACACAGTTGCCATGCAGATGAATGCACAAGGGGGTATACAACCACTTCCAATGTTATACTCTAGAGTTATAATTTAGGAAATTAGCCATTGATCGATGGCTACCAATGGCTACTGATTCTCCATGAATCTGTCTATCTCTCTTTTACAACAGATTAAAATAAGGGAGGGTATTCTATGACTTAACCATAAGAATATATTGAGAATTCGGAAGGCTTGGGTTCAACACAGCTGAAGCTACCAAGCTGGGGAAGATTAGATAGCCTACTGTTGAATATTAGTGTATCTAATTCTGGGTACCACAGTCCAAACAAGATAGTGGCATAGTGGAACAAAATCAGAGGACGATTACCAGGATGGTGAATGATCAGGAAATAATAGAACATTTTAAATTCCAAAATAAATGCATTGTTTTGCAGCAAATACAAGTGAAGGCTTTCAACTTACCTAACTGTAAATAAATATCCTTGCAGATGCTGGTAATTTTTTTGAAGTAATGGAGGATCCCAAGATGTCAAATACAAACAGGGCACTCTGGAATCTCTTAAAATCAAATTGCATTCCAGCTGGCTGAAGGCCAATAGAGTTTAGCATTTAAGTAGCAGCTGTAATATGGATTGATTACAGCCATTACTACACATTGCTATATGCTAGGCAGCATATATTAAGAGTCTGAGGTAATGTTTCTTTCTTTCTTTATTTATTTAGTTTGTCAAACGTGTACGAGATAACGGTTCACCGACAAATGCGCGCACGACAAATGCACGCACGACAAAAGCGCACCGACAAAAGCACGTCAAGAAAACCGCGTGTTCAAAATCACGCCCACAACAGCGCACCGACAAAAGCGCGCCATCAGCAAACAACGCGGAAACAAGGTAATAACCCTAACCCTAACCCTGAATTTAACCCTAATCCTAACCCTTACCTTAACCTAATCGCGCTTTTGTCGGCGCGCTGTTGTCGGCGCGATTTTGACCTTGCGGTTTTCTCACCGCAGTTTTGTCAGCGCGCTTTTGTCGGGTCACGCGAGATAACAGGTATAAGTATATAAGTATATGGACATGAACACAGGAAATGGGTACGAATAAAAGGAGGCAATAGGACAGGGACAATAGACACGCCCTCTTACAGACCTCTTAGGAAAGGAGTGAGGTCCACGCTAGACAGTTTAAGGTTAAAGTTATGGGGGTTTGAGGCTCAAAGGCAAAAACAGGAGTGAACAGAATTTTGCGGAAACACTGCATTCCCCCCCCCCCCAACCGCCATAAAAACTAAATGGAATTGTATTGCTTTCCTTTCCCCTTATTAAGAAGTGGACACAAGTAGAAAAGATCTATAGATTTTCTATGGATCCATAGCACTTAAACTTAGTGCTATACAACCCTCTCAAGGTGGTCTACAATGTCAGCATATTTCCGCCAACAATACGGCTCCTCGGGATGAATCAACCTTGAGGCTCATCAGAATCAAACTCCTGGCTGTGGGCAGAGTTTGCTTGTAATACTGCAGTCTAACCACTGTGCCACCAGGGCTCCTGGGAATTCTACCCAGTTCCTCTGCAACTTAGGAACAAGCCATAATTGGCTTTGTATTTATGCATGTGAACCAATTAACAAAACCAATCCCCTTTAAAGGAAATTATTCTTAAGCAATTGCCATGGTTTTAGAAAAGGTTTGACATTGTTATTTTTTCCCCCCAAACATATTTTCCTCATTCTCAAAATGTGCTTTGCTGTGGATTCTTTGGTCAGGCTCTATAATGAGTAGATGTGCTGGTTACAAACTTTCATTTCATGGTTGTCTGTACAGAATCATAGAATTGGAAGGGACTTTATGGGTCTTCTAGCCTAATGATTCTCAAGCATGTCAGTGAAGATGTTTGGATATCAACTCCCAGAATTTCACAGGCCACACTCTGAGAGTCAGAATTCTTGGAGTTGAAGTCCATACTGTTAGATCAAGTAATGGATAGGCAACACAAAAGCTACAGTAACAACAGCTCTTTATTGCAAGTAGGAAAACACCCGGTGAAGATGAATTGGACAGCAGCCCCTTTTAAAGGGATTTGTCATACCCATTGATCAATGGGATTAAACCTCTGTTCCCGCCGGAACAGAGGACCTTGGTGGAAACCACTGTCAGTGGGGGGGGGGGGATATCTAACACATACAGCTTCAAGCTGTCAAGATGGAAGAACCACTGCTCAATGCACAATCTAATATTTTATCTCTGACCAATACAGCCTTATGTTTGATGATCTCCAGGAAAGGAGAACTCACCACTACATGTGGCAGACAGTTTATACAGACAGGAAGTTTCTTGTGGGATCTGGTCTGAAGTTGCTTCCTTATATTTTTCAACCTATGGTCATGACCTTGTCCCATGATTAAATCTTGTACGTGTTGTACATGACAGCCCTTCACCTATTTGAAGATGGCATTCCCCTCAGCCTTTGTTACCATAGGCTAAATATAACCAGATCAATCCTTGAATAGTGTGAGTTAATGCTATGCGAAGAGTAAGAGTCCAGATTAAAATGCTTATTAAGTCAAATCTGTAATTTTACCCTTGTAGAAAGGGATTTTCAGGTTTGTGGCAGACAATCATCTGCACGTAACTAATAAACCATATATATCGTAAGTTGTTCTTTCAGAAGTTAAATTATCCTTTCCAAAATCTGTTCCTTTAGTGTGTTTTTTAAAAAAAAACACTGTTCCAATTGCTTTTAAATCCATTGGAGAATGACTGAAAATCACATTAACACAATCATCCATATTATATGGCAACTGGATGCTATATAAAAGGTGGGGGAGGGAAACTAAGTGAAGGAATAAATGAATTTGAACATCACCCTGTGCATTATTGATCACTGGAGGAATTGAAGATGCTTATATATTAATTATCCAGCCTTCAAAAGTTTAACAATGCCATCTAGTAATTTCAAATAGGTATTTTGTTCAGTTCTATACACCAATGTTTTTCAAGTACTACCAGACTACAAAACAGAATTTTTCAGCCTTTTTTTAAAACTGAGGAATTTAAAATAAACCCTTTATTCTTCTCTACAATCAACACATTGATTATAGATTTTACTGGCATGCTAATATATTTTATCAAAGTCTGTGTAGTTCACTGAAGGGAGTAGTTGTTTTAGATTGGGTTGGTATATTATATTATTCATATGGTGTCTTTGTTTTAATTTAAAGTAAAATGATATTTTATTATGTATTTGTATCTTTTTGTAACTTTTACTTTTTTGTGTAATTTTTTAATTTTCCCTTTTGATATTTTTCTTTTTAATCTTTTATTATTATTTTTTATTTTAGCTTTTACTGAAACTTAAGCTAGCTAAAGAAAGTCCAAGAGCTAGCATAGCATCCATCCTACTTCAATATTTTCTCTTTATAGTAAAAACTGCTGAAAATCCAATTACATTAAATTAGTGTTTGCTTAGTTAATGATGTAAAATGAATCCAAAACTCACAAAAATAACCTTCATTTCCATCAAGCCAGAAACCAGAAGACTGTGAGTTCTAGTCCCGCCTTAAACAAGAAAGCCAGCTGGCTGTCTTTGAGCCAATTGGAAGGAAATTGTGAGTTCTAATTCCACTTTAGACATGAAAACCAGCTGGCTGACTTAGGGGCAGTAACTCTTTCAGTCTAACCCACCTTGCAAGGGTTTGTGTGGGGATATTAGGTGGAGAAAGGACAATGAAAAAGTTCCCCTGATGCTCTGGTTTGACAAAGTTTGTATCTCAGTTGTTATGGAAGAGATAACTTATATATTAAATCATTATAGAAATACAATGGAGTTTATGTAGATTAGTACGAATGTATCACTTTATCAAAGCATCCAATCTTGTGTTATCTGCCATCTAAATGTTTTCAGAAACTTTGGGAAAAATTAAGAAGAAAATTAAATACATTGAGGGGAAAGCACGCTTCATAGAAGAATATTACATTGGTGTGGGTGTGTGCATGGGAATATACAGTGAGCCTCACAACGAGATTGGAACTACCACATTGCACTAAATCACAATTTGTTTGATTTACTGAATAATTCAGGTTATCATACAATATGCTACGTCAAAAACCAAACAAATCCATTCTGATTTGGTGTGTAAACCCATTCATAGTAAATAGGGCACAGTAACAGAAGAGAATAACAGAATTGGAATAGACCTTGGAGGTCTTCTAAACCAACCCTGGTTTAGAAGACATATAAATATAATAAAATGAAATGAAATGAACCCTGTGCTCAGGCAAGAAACCCTATACCATTCCAGACAAATGGCTGTCCAGACTCTTCTTAAAAACTTCCAGTGTTGGAGCATTTACAACCTATGGAGGCAAGTCGTTACCTGATTAATTGTCCTAACTGTCAGGAAATTTATCCTTAGTTCTAGGTTGCTTCTCTCCTTGATTAGTTTCTATTCATTGATTCTTCTCCTGCCTTCAGGTGCTTTGGGGAATAGCTTAACTCCCTCTTCCTTGGGTCAGCCCCTTAGATATTGGAACAATGCTATCATGTCACCTCCTAGTCATTATTTTAATTAAACTAGAGTATCTTTCCATGAAAGGATTCTGCCCAATTCAGAACTCTTGAAGGACATGGCTGCATTTTTCAAAATTCTGCACTTCTTAAAGTGGCTTGGAGATACATTGAATTAACAGAGACTATTAAGAGATCCTTAAAATTCTGAACTCTAAAGTACACAAGGATTTCATAAATGATATTTTTTACAAAAAAAGATTGTTGTCTTTTGTGGCTTTGTTTAGTTTAATTTCATTGTTCATCGTCAAGAGGCCTGAGAGTTGAACAAAAACATAAATATATTCAAATTCCTTCAACAACCCCATGCAAACGACAAACATTTCATTGCTTGATTTCATTTGCTTTGTCATTTTAAAATCCTCCTATAGGCCTTAAAAAGTTGTTTCTCTTGTGTTCTTGCAGCCATGACAAAGTTTTGTGATGAGGAGTAAAAATCTTTTTTCTCTCCTTTCTCATCAGGTCAATCTGAAATGCTTTCCTAGTAGGTTTAAAATATATATTTTTATAGAAAAAGATAAGGCATGCACAGAAGAAAAAAGAACATGTTCATATTTTCCCTGCTAAAGCTAATCTCCATTGCCTGAAGCGCATTTCAGTACAAAAGAGCCAAAAAACCCTATTTTTTTCCCAGACTGACCCCAATAATTAAGATTTTATACCTCCCCTGAGAAATCCGAGAACATGAAACATTAATACTTCTTCCTTATTTACACTTCCATATGGAGGTTAAAGGGTTTTTAAAAAAGCATTCTCTCATAGTCCAAAATCTGAAGAAGATGAATAATTTCTGGCATCAAAAGGGCATTAGATCAACCATACACACATTGGAATTTCTGAGCTGGAAAGAAACAAATCCCCACAGACTTCTCCACTAGAAAATCCTTCACGAAAACACAGATTTTGCAGGCAGCTTTTTCTTCCCATCATTTTTGAAGGTCTTCCCTAATTGTACATGATTTATAGCAGATTGCAAAATGTTGTTAGGTTAATGTCATTTATACTACTGCTTGTTTTCAGAGGAGGAGGATGACAATATTTGCTAATTAAAATAAAATAATGAAGGCAACAAAAGCTCTAACCTATTTTGAGCAAAGAATCTTTAAAATGTTTGTTGTGATGCGAGGAAACAGATTTTAAATTGTTTATTAATGCGAGGAGGAGATAGAGTTATTGGTGAAACAGAGAATGATTGGAAGCAAAACTATTTGTCCATTCTTTTAGGGAGAAAGGAGTGGATGGGAAGGGCCCAAGGCTGTCAATTACTATAATGTCTTCATTTAGAAGACCTCCTCCCCAGGGGATGCTAAAATTAAGCAATGAGGTCGTGCTCATCACTAAGATAGTTTTCTTTGTCTTGACCTGCCAATGACTCACTAGAAATGATACTATTCTGGGAACTGAACCTCGAGAGAACATCCAAAAGAAGTTCTTGTTCTCCTGAAGAACATCAGAACAATGTTCTTGGGGGGGGGGGGAGAGAATAGGAAGGAATACTATGTATGTACGCTGCTTTGAGTTGTCCCAAATAAAGATGGGATATTGCAAGTACTTGCAGCGCATAAAACCAGACATGTCACTAGAAAACAAAAATCACTGTTGGAAGAACTGTCCTTCTGGGTTCAGTTCCAAGACAGGGGGAAAAGATACTGGAAACATGGAGGCTGCTTGGAAAGATGGTTTAATAGTGGACAGGATCACATGGCTTGAGTTCCTGAGCAGAAAAGGGCTAAGATGCTGAGAGTGCTCTGGCTTTATGCTCTCTCTGGGTCCCACCTCTCTGTTTCCTGTTCCCGTGTAATAAATGTATTCTGATTGGCTGTCAGACTCACAGGGGGTGAGGAGTCTTAGCTAATTTGCAGGCTGTCCTGAGACCCAAGCTTGCTGGTTGGTGTAATCTTCCAAGGAGCCATGTGGTGAGATGGGTAGAGAGTTAATCCTACCTTTGTTATGTCGAATAGACTGACTCAGGCCTTAATGGCCCATTGACAAAGGGGGGGTGGGCAGAGTTTCTGCCTCTCTTTTTAGAGGAAATATTCTGCCTTTTTAATATTTCCTAAAATATTTCATTTTCTAGGACAGGGGTGGTTTTTAACTTCCTACATCACAAAACTGCATCTCACTTATTTTGGCCATGTCATGCAGGGGAATTCACTGGAGAAAGCAATTATGTTTGGAAGAGTTTGCAGAAAAAGGATTTTTTTTTAAAAGGCTGCCAAAGAACGGTGCCTGGACACCATCAAATTGGCACCAACCAGAGTATAGAACAACTCAAAGAAATAGTATAAGCTCATGTATGAGCCATGATGGCGCAGTGGTTAGAGTGCAGTACTGCAGGCTACTTTTGCAGATTGCCAGCTGCCTGAAATTTGGCAGTTAAAATCCCACCAGGGTTGACTCAGCCTTCCGAAGTGGGCAAAATGAAGACCCAAATTGTTGGGGATCATATGCTGGCTCTGTAAAACCGCTTAGAGAGGGCTGTAAAGCACTGTAAAGCAGTATATAAGTCTAAGTGCTATTACCATCAGAAGACATGGAGAGCCCTTGCCCATAGAATGGCCAAGAGTTGGATACACACTTCATCATTATCATTGTAGAGAAGATCAGACAGAATGAAGGGATGGAGATAAGAACATTTTCAGCTGAGAGTGTTGTGCTCTAAATCCAACCCCTCTTTTATTCCGTTGTCCCTTTTCCGGCACCAATTTAGTACTGAACTTATTTGACCAGATACTTCTGTATAAGATTCGAAAATCTTCTATGCTGCAATCTCATGAACGGTTCTGATTCTTTATACCTGACAGATATACATAGCAATAGTTAGGCTTATATACCGCTTCATAGGGCTTTCAGCCCTCTCTAAGCGGTTTACAGAGTCAGCATATTGCCCCCAACAACAATCTGGGTCCTCATTTTACCCACCTCGGAAGGATGGAAGGCTGAGTCAACCTTGAGCCTGGTGGGATTTGAACAGCCAAACTGCTGAACTGCAGTGCTGCATTTAACCACTGCGCCACCTCGGCTCTTCAAATGAATGGCTGAATATTTCTTTCCAGACTGTGCCAATGAATCCATTAAATTAATTAAACATGCACTCTCTTCATATGTTATTTCAGAACAATTATTAGAATTTATGTTTACCTGACTTCCTGTTCAAATTTATAAAACAATCTTATGTATTCTACATTAAATAATTATTTTGTGTCTGCATCTGCTATTTTTGAGCTGGTATCATGGATGTTTCAAAGTCCAATTATTTCCAGAATTGACAGAATGATCAATTTCAAATTCACTGCAATTGTTTCAAATTTTAAATAGAATGCTTGAAATCTTTTAGTTTTAACCATGTTTTTAATGCCTCTCCATTAGTTGGGCTTCTGCAGCCTTCAAGAGTTTAACAGTAGGTAAAACAACGTATCACCCCGAGGTGAAAAAAGTATATTCTGAGCCTTCATTTTCCTCACACCTTTTCAATATTTTAATTAATATTTTATGTACATTATTTCATATATTGCAGGACATCTCAAGCACTTAATGTCATTTTAAATAAAATGTTGGCAGTTTCATTGTTTCTTTACTGTTTCCCCAAAAATGGCAATCAATCAATACATACAAACATACATACATACATACATACAAACATACATACATACATACATACATACATACCAGGGGTGGGTTTCAACCAGTTCACAGCGGTCCCCGCGAACCGGTTGGTCGGCGAACCCGGAAGTAAGTAACTTCCGGGAACGGCAAAGGGCCCACCCGCCCGCCCGCGTTCCTTACCCGGTTTTGACGAGTTCTGCGCTTCCACGCATGCGCAGGACGCATATAGCGCCTGCGCGATCCTCCAGGAGCAGCTGGAGCATCGCACAGATGCTAGTACGCATGCGTGCGCTGCGCGCGTGCACGAGGACACCGCCGGCCCCATTCCAACCGAACCAGTTGGAACGGGGGCGAGAAACCCACCCCTGATACATACATACATACCACAATACTATTTATGGAGTAACTAAAAAAAAAGACTTCTTGAACTGTGTTCTCCACATGTTTAGATTTCAGCTCCCAGAATTCATGCAACTTTTGAATTGGAAGTCATCATCACACTACTTGGAGCAGGAATCCAAATTAAAGCACCCTCTGCCTATTCAGTCACTGCATGGACATTTCCAGTTTTCAGGGTAATAAGTTATACTGTTCAATTTCCCTCCGTGATGTCCCAACATTATTCCGTGTCCCTTTATTCTACATTAATTCTGGTGTGATAGAGAACAGGGCCCAACTTACTTTTGCTTGGCATTTTTTCAATTATTTAAAAACGACTGGTCCTCAACTTACAAGCCTAACATTTCTGTTGTTAGGAGATATTTGCTAAGTGAATTTTGCCCCATTTTATGACTTTTCTTGCTACAGTTGTAAAGTGAATCACTGCAGGCTTTTTTATTTTTATTTTTAATTTAATTTGAAAATCATCTTCCATTAAACAGTGTGTCATCTGGGTACATATTTATTGTGCAAATATTTTATACAATAACAATTACAGCCATATTTATTATTTTATCTATTCTCAACTTAATACTAATACTAATATATACCTTACCTAGTACTATAACAATCCTCTTCTTAACTTATTTAACTTTGTTAAAACACTTTCACTATTTCTTTTTTCATATTTATTCTCTACCCATTGATAAAATAATTCCCATATGTTTTAATAGTCGGATTGTTCCTCCTCTTTAATTTCAAGTGTTAAACTATTCATTTCTGCACATTCACTGCAGTTGTTAAGTTAGTAACACAACTGTTAAGTGAATCTGGCTTCCCCATTGACTTTGCTTGTCAGAAGGTCACAAAAAGGGATCACATGACCCCGGGGACACTGCAACCATCATAAATATGAGTCAGCTGCCAAGCACTTGAATTTTGATCACATGACCATGGGGATGCTACAACAGTGGTAAGTGTGAAAAGGGGTGCTACGTCACTTTTTTCAGGGTCATTGTAACTTTGAATGATCACTAAATGAACTGTTGTAAGTTATGGACTACCTGTATTACTAATCCATTACTAAGGATTACTAAAAGGCATTCAGAGTTGTCAACCTTATTTTACAAAGTTTTCTCTCTAGTAACGCTATGCTAACTAGAGCATACAAAACCTTTGCCAGACCTATCCTTGAATACTGCTCACCAGCCTGGAACCCACACTGCATTTCGGACATTAAAACATTAGAGAGGGTCCAGAGGTATTTTACAAGAAGAGTAGTCAACTCCGCTGCTCATAATATAATAATATACCACCAGGCTTGAAATTTTAGGCCTGGATAACCTTGAATTGTGCCATCTACATTCCGACCTGAGCTTAGTGCACAAGATAATCTGCCATAACGTCCTACCTGTTAATGACTACTTTAATTTCAGCCGCAATAACACAAGGGCTATCAATAGATACAAACTAAATGTAATCCGTTCTAATCTTAATTGCAGGCAAAACGATTTCAGCAATATAGTAGTAAATGTGTGGAACACCCTACCTGATCCTGTTGTTAATTCCTCTAACCCCCATACCTTTTACCTTAAGCTGTCTACCGTGGACCTTATGCATTTCTTAAGAGGTTCCTAAGGGGGCATGCATTAGCGCACCAGCATGCCTCCCATCAATGTTCCCTCTAAGCTGCGCAGCTGCGCAGCCGCACATGTGGCAAGAAAACGCCACGCAGCAGTTTCCAACTGCCGCGTAGGGATTTTGTAAGACACGCCTTCCTCAATAATAGGAGAGCAGAGCCAGCCCGGAGACAGCAGCGATCCAATCAGTTCTAGGTCCACCAGGCAAAAAGTACCTGATAGAAGGGGTGTGGGGGTTGGGAGAAGGCATGGGATGGGCTCCCAGCAGCGGCTGCTCGGATTTGCCGTGAGAACTTGTCTCTCCTGCCTCTGCTTCCCCATTCAGTCGTTGGGTGGTAGATCTAAAGCAGAAGCCAAGCCGAGTCATTCCTTCCGAAAGGCAATTTTCCCATCGAATGACTCGCTGCCGGAGACACTCTGTAGTCCCTCTCGCCTGGCCGGGATGCCAGTGAGAGTGTTGGGCTGAAGGAAGGAGGGATACACACGCTCACATGAGAGAGAGAGAAAGAGAGGGAGGGAGGGAGAGACAGACAGACAGACAGACAGACAGATAGATGGTGGGCAGACTTAGCACTTAGTTAAGTTTGTTTCTCTGTGTGTTGTGTATATACATGTCTCCATGGGTGCAATTGTGCAAGCATTTTTTTCCTCTTTAAAAGAATTGTATGGATTTCTCCTCACCAAACCTTTAAAAAGTACATTTGAAGTCACCAACCATCTTGTGTTTTCCAAGCAAAGAGAGAGAGAGAGAGTTCATTCTCTTTAAATTCATTTTCCCAACTTGCAGTCCTTGGGTCAACAGTGAATATCAGTTATCAAAAATGTAGGTAGAAAATTAAGCAGGCAATAGGCAATTACAAAAGGGAATCCTCTCTCCCTCTTTCTATCTCTTTCTCAGTTTCTCTTCCCTCCTTCTCTTTTTTTCCTTTCTCCCCCCTTTTTTCCTACTCTTTTATCATTTTCTCTGTCTCCTTCCTCCCCTCTACCACCTAACCTGTCCCCATACTTATCTTCGATTGATCATGTTTGCAATAATTTACCTTCTTTTCTAAATAGGCGCAGTTCCCCTACCAGATCCCTCGCTCACTCAAACACACACACAAACACACAAACGCACGCACGCACAAAACCATTTTTCTCCATTCCAATTCGGATCCTATAAACCAATTGCTTTGTGAAACATCTGTGAAAAAAATTCAGGTGTTCAGGGATGAAAATGTACCCCTCAAACATTATACTTTTCCGCACACACTGAAAAAAAATTAGAGGGAACATTGCCTACCATCCCTGTCCTACTGTCCCATTTATATGTATTTTTTAATGTGTTTATGGCTATGTTTTGCTCATTTATATCCATTTATTTGTGCCATTTTTTCATGTGTTTTCATACTTGTTTCCTTATACTGGTTTACAAATAAGTAAGTAAATAAATAAATCCCCTCTGATCTTTTCAAGGATAAACAGGTCCTTGAATCTCTCCAGAATGGCTATTCGACTGGAGAATTCTGGGAGCTGAAGTGCAAACATCTGGAGGGTACCTAGTGATGTTGAGTGGTGACTGAGATCTTCCTGAGATGACGGATAACCCTTGAGAAATGATTGTATGGGAATAGCATTGCAATCTTTCCATCACTCAAACAAGGAGGAACTATAACAGGGAACATTAGAAATCTAAAATGCAGTGGAGGTTTCCAGGAAAGGACATGAAGTCCGGATGTGATCCTGAACATTCGCAACATGCTGTTGCAGATCCTAATTGAAAAAGTGGGTGGACTTGTTTGCTAATACCACAGAGATAAGAAAAATCATGTAACTACATGTTGGAGAAGTATGCAATGCAAATAGTTCCCTGTTCACAACAAGAAGGAAAAACCTGATAGCTTTATCTTTGCTGAGGCCTATTGCTATTTTCAGACGCCCCACAAAAAAAAACAGATTAGGAGGCACCATGAAAACATTCCCACACTGCTTTAATTTCTAACAGGAGGACTTGCACAATTGTTGACTACGGTTGTTGCAAGTACTTTTGTAGCTGGAGCTTCCTGGGAAAGATGTTCTCACGCCGTACCATAAAAACAAACAGCGGCCACCATCACCAACCCTACTATCAACGCCCAGAGAGAGATGGGCGATTAGGAAATATTAAAATAAATAAATAAATAAAAGCAGCAATATATTAGCATTAGCTTGATGGGTTCTAGAATAGCTTGCTTCGGCCATGGATTTGTTCCTTCTTTTCATCCCTTTGAAAAAACTGTATGCCAATTGTTTGCAGTTTTCCCAATGTATACTCAGGGTGGGCTTCAAAAATATTAGCAAAGGGTTCTCTGCCCGGTTGCTGGGTGGGTGTGGCCCACCTGCACCACAGTGATGGGGGGTGTTTTTTCCCTCCCTGGGCTCCAGAGGCTTTTGTCGAGCCTCCGGGAGGGCAAAAACAGCCTCCTGGAGGCCAACTTCCCAAACTTCCGGTAGGCACGTTTTTTGCCGTCCCTGAGTCTCCGCACACATCCCGCACTTACCTGCATCCAAAACGGGCTGTGTGGGGACTCCTGGGAGGGGAGGGATGGGTGAGGCCAGCCAGGAGTGGGATTTGGGGATTCTCGGAACTGCACAGAATCTTAGCTAGAGGTTCTCCCGAACCCCTGAGACCCCCAGCAGCCTACCCCTGTATACCTTATTATTCTTTATTTTGGCAAGCATTTCCACCCCTATCTTTTGGTTTTTTTTCCTATAAATTGGAGAGTCTTGTCACAATGCTCCATCCACTTATTAGCCAGAAGGTCTCGATTAGAAAATGAATCATTTATTATTTAAAAAGAAACTCCAGTGTAAAGTTGTTGATCCATTTATCCCATGCTTTCTAAATTTTCTAAATACCATATGCTTTCTAAAGACAGCCAGTTTGGTTCAATGGTTAAGGCACCATGCTAGAAAGCATGAAACTGTGAGTTCAAGTCCTGCCTAAGCTATAAAAATCAGTTGTGCCAGTCAGTCTCTCTTAGCCCAACCATCTTACAGGGTTGATGTTGTAGGGAAAATAGGAAGAGAAAGGTGTGTTTAATATGATATTGACCTACAGATATCTGTAAAACTAATAAAGATGGGAGATAAATAAATAAACAAGCATTCTTCTCTAAAACACTATTTTTTTTCTTTTAATTTTCACTTTTTCACAGAAACATTTCAAGTGAGCTTGGTGGGATTTATTCCCCAAGGTTTTGGAAGCCTAAAGCTTGCTTATTAGACACTAAATGTTAAAATCCTGATTTCTCCAACTTATGTCTTTGCTGAGGTGCTGCAGCTACAACTTTCACACATTTAACTATCATGAGAATGAAGGCGAAAGTCAGCAAGCTTGCTCATATAACAGGCAGGATAACATCCCAAAACAGAAGTTATTATAGGCAATAAAGAAAATTAAAAGCAGGCCCTTTTAAAATAATACAGACAGAGATTAAAAATATGGTTTTTATTGTAGTCTGTTGCTTTTTCTCAGCAGGAAAGAATAATGAATTATTTTTTAAAAGACAATAAATCAAAATTTTTGGCTCCATGTGCATTCAAACATTTTTTTTTAAACCCTGACCATGGAGAAAATCATGATTGAAAATATTCACTGCTGAAATTCATGCCATGAATTATGAAACTGCAAGCTTGGGGGAAAAAAAATGATTTCCGGACTAACCTTAACATTCCTTCAATTGCAATATCCCGTCTGAGGATCGCCTGCAGTTGTTTTCAAAGGAATACTTTGCAGTCATTCCCCCAGGTAACCAAAGGCCTCCTGCAGCCCTCTGCCAGTGAAAACGGAGCTTGGGAGGGCTCCACATGGCCCTTCTGAGCTCTGTTTTCGGTTCCACCACAAAACCGCGGACGACAAAAGCGCGCTCGACGAAAGCGCGTACGTGACGTCATCACAGCGCGACGAAAACATCGCGCTGTGAGCGGAAAATTTAAAATTAAAGCGAAAACCTTACCCTAACCCCCCCAAACCTAACCCTAAACCTAACCCTAAACCTAACCCTAAACCTAACCCTAAACCTAATCCTAAACCTAACCCTTAACCTAACGCTAAACCTAACGCTAGCCCTTAACCTAACGCTAAACCTAACCCTAACGCTTAACATAACCCTAACCCTAACCCTAACCCTAACCCTTACCTTTATGTGAATTGGCTTGCTTTAATTTAATTTTAATTTTAATTTAATTTATTTTTTAATTTTTTTCGTTGCACTGCTGATGACGTCAGGTACGCGCTTTCGTCGAGCGCGCTTTTGTCGTCCGCGGTTTTGACGGGTCACGCTGTTTTCGCTGACAGAGCTCTTGGGCCACCACAGGCACCACCGACCCAAGTGAGGCAGCTCTGACATGCCCACTCTGGCCACACCCACGTGGCCCCCTGAGGTCAAACACAACCCTGATGCATCCCTCAATGAAATCTAAGGATTCAGAGCAGGATCCTAGCCTTCCTCCCTTTTCTATAGCTTCAATCTCATTTGTCACTCCCTTCTGCTAAAAGTTTACACATTTTGTCAATGTATAGAGTACCTGGCTTCTTCATCATGTCATCTTTGATTTGCCAGCATTCGCTTTCAGTATCCTTTTCCGCTTCTGAAGTTCAGTAATGACGTTTTACAGCTGCCAACCTAACTCTATCCATTCTTCCATTATTATATCTGACCATAGGAAAGCCGAATGAGGCAATAAGTAAGTATACCACTTTAAAATAAAACTAGGATGATCAGAGATTAGAATTCACAAGTTCCCGGAATATTTGGCTGTCCAAATATTAAGTGCAGGAGATTGCAAAAGCCTTTTTACAACTTTCACTGCCTGCCTGCCTGGCTGGCAATATTAATTCAGTATACCCAGGTGGCATTTCTTTATTGCAAGAATGCTCAGATCTGAAGACAGATGTAACCCTCAAAAGGTCTGCTTGGACCACTTGAGACAGCTGGAGTTCTTTCCAAATAGTACTTTTTAAATATCTAATTTTAAATTGACAAAAGGAGAGAAATTACTAAGGCCATGATTAGAAAGTACTAACATTAACTTTAATTTTAATTGCCTTTAAAGGCAAATGAACGGCAATCAAATCAGCTCCTGATTTGTGATAGACAAGAAATCAGTCAAAATAAAATTCATGACCAACCAAAAAGTTGTTGGAAAATTTGTAGCATCCTTCACAGAGCAAATTAAGGCATTTACATACGTATTTGGGAGTCAGTTTCAACTTTCTGCTGTTTGGCAAGAACAAAGCTGCTTACTAAACCCATAAGATTGATAATATCTTTTAACATTTTGCCAGCAATAGAGACAAATTTATGCTCCACTCGCTGTACGTATTTTAAATATGAAGTTGATCAGTTCTTTGTTAAAGGCCTCACACATTAGTAATTATGAAAATACAAGTTCCTAGAAGTGATAGGGGGCACACCGAGCCCTCTCTGTGGGCACACCAGCCGTCGCTCCAGTCCAGATCCACTGTGCATGCGCCTCCTGCTGGCCAGCTAGTCTTTGGGTCTCTGCTGCACATGCATGGAACCTGCACATGTGTGCATGGGGGGCAGGGTGCATGCATGGAGAGGCTCCCACATTGCATTTTGGGGCCTCGCGCATCATCCCCGTGCCCCATTTTGGCTTGCAGGTTGGTGCAGGAGACCTTCCAGGCCCAAAACAGGGTGGGGGGGATGTGTACAGCCTGTTTTGAGCCTGGAAAGCCTCCTGCACCAACGTGAAAGCCAAAAATAAACGTGGGGGGGCAGGGCGCATGTGCGGGGGGAGGCGGGGGAGTCATGTGCATGTGTGTGTGTGCGTGGGTCACACACGCATGTAAGAGGGCAGGGCACATGCAAGGAGGTTGCACACGCATTGCATTATGGGTGCGGGCGCACACACGCGGACGCACCCGCTTTTGTCATGCAACGACCAAAATGTTAGCCATCACTGTCCTAGGGTTTCTGCTTGAGCAGGGAGTTGGACTAGAAGACCTCCAAAGTCCTATTCTGTTATTCTACAAGATACCTAGAAGGTTGTTGGTTCTGTTCTATTATTACATGCTGGCTGGGGAATTCTGGGAGTTGAAGTCCATGCAGTTTAAAGTTGCCAAGGTTGGAAAACCATGGACTACTACTAAGCAGTCCATGGAGTTCCATCAGCACAGTTGCAAAGAAGCAGAATGAAGTACAGTACAAAGCATTTTAGCAATAGCAATAGCAATAGCAGTTAGACTTATATACCGCTTCATAGGGCTTTCAGCCCTCTCTAAGCGGTTTACAGAGTCAGCATATCGCCCCCACAGTCTGGGTCCTCATTTCACCCACTTCGGAAGAATGGAAGGCTGAGTCAACCTTGAGCCGGTGAGATTAGAACCGCTGAACTGCAGATAACAGTCAGCTGAAGTGGCCTGCAGTACTGCACCCTAACCACTGCGCCACCTCGGCTCAAGGTGCGGTGCAGTTTTCAAGAGGACTGACCTTTCATGAATGAGTTAGCTCACTTTAGGGTCTAGCAAGAATACCTAGGTTGGCAACTGGATTGTGAAAATTGGTAGGGTCATATCCAACTCAAAGTATTCAAAACAGAAAAGGGGAGGGGGGGGAACTAAAAGTAGTTTAAAAAGAAAAGAAATAATATTAACCCCCCTATCATTTCATCAAGAACTCATCCTGCATCAGAGAAGAGAAGGGTGATCCACCTTTGACTCAAACTGTTCCCCAAACACAAGTGTTATCATGACATCTTGATGCGGAGGAGTGTGTGGGTTGACTTCTACGTTTTGTGTCTTTCTTCTCTCTCTCTCTCTCTCTCCCCCCCCCCTTTAATCTTTCCAGAGTTCAGCTGTATCTTCTGCATAAACCAAGCAGCACAAGATGTACCAGTTGCTCCGGTAACAAGATCTCCCCATCTTGAAACATCCATTTGAAGAGTTCTCCCAGGGAAGATTTGGCTGCCTAAGAGCTCAACATTTCTGGGTTGAATTATTATTCTTATTATTCTTTCCTTCCTCCTAACAAGCAAGCTCAGCCTTTTCAATATCTATCACACCATGAGGGCAAACTATCCCAGAAAATATGCTTTCAAAAACAGGTTTATTTGCAAGCAGGGAAAAGAGGAGCATTTCAGGCCATAAGCATGTTTCCATCACAACATCACCTTATAATCTGTAACACTAATTACAGTATAATGCAGTATTTATCTTTGTGGGCAAGAACGAATGACATGGAAAACAACCATAATCCCCCAGCTGTCTTCCATATTACTGGATTTCTGCTACCTTTGTGGTACTTAGCTCCCTGTGGCCAAACAACACTTCTTTGGATTTGTTTTCATTTTATTTAATTATTTAAGTAATTGGTCAGGGAGGACGAGAACACAAAGATATGATCCAAACAACAGAAAGGTTGGAGAAAGGCTTTTATTCCATCATTACTACCACCCCTCCAATCTTAACTTAATATACATACATACACAGACACACACCATGCCCTTTGGAGTTCAAAAATAGGGTAAGCTGTAGCAAAAGAAAGTACAAGAAGCTTGTTTTACAAGTTTTCTGGCTCTACGTGAAGATTTTGCGGAGAAATTAGATGTAAAACAAATCATGGATTCAGTTTTAGGATCTAAACCTATAATCTGGGTTCAAATGTCAAGCTAATAGTGTTGTGAGCGCAACAGGTCGTTAAATGTCAGGGCACCATAATTTAACTTGCACAGTTAAGGAGTGGGATGTTCGTAAATATATTTGTAGCTGTATTTGTTTGGCTCTGTGGTGGGCTGCAATCCAAAGGTTATACCAATTCAAGCCCTGAGGAAATGAGATATACATTTAATGACCTTTTGCAAGAGGGATAGTAATTCCTTTAGGTCACAGTTGGTCTTGTAAAAGTAGCAATGATATTAGATTATAGAAAATATCATAAATGCATCATCTTCATGGGCTTCATATTACATTTGCTGTCCGCTTTTTCAATAGGCTGAATGACAACCCTATTAGAACATCCCCATTGCCTTTGGGGGGAAAAAACTCTATGAAAACAATGGTTTGATAAGTAACCAACATCATAGCAGAGTCACAATTGTCACATCACATACTATACATGCTGCCTGGGGAATTCTGGGAGCTGAAGTCCACTCATCTTAAACTTGCTGAGGTTAAGAAATACTGCAACTGAAGGCCTGGATAACACATTAAAGAGATAGGCCAATCCAAAGACAGCCCATCTTCATCATCTATCACTAAGACAATCATATTTCATTGGCCTCCTGGAAGGGTTTTGTTTAATGTGTTTCCAAAAATATATCTGGCTTGATTTGTCAACTACTGAAACGATAGGCTTCCAGGAATTTTCCAGCGTTTTTGGACTTCACGATCTAGGATTCTCACAGTTTCCCAATTGAAACTATGGTTAAGTCTGTCCATGTGTGACTTAACCAGAATGGATAAAAATCAATGATTAAAAAAAAATATTAAAAAAATCATTTTTTAAATTTAAATCAGGTTTTTTCCCCAAATTTATTTTAATAAAATGCTTTTGGAGTAAACATCTATCTAAAGATAGTTTTCCATGTAAGATACATTAATGATTTAGTTTATTCAGCATGAAATGTTGCATGAGGCTGTATATTCTGCAATATCTACATTTTTGGTAAAATCATTCAAGGAACTCAAGCTCTGCAAACTGAGATAACATGCACTGCATTGATGCATTCACACAATTTCACAATAACCATGAGATAAATCATAAAAAAATATTCCTTTATCCCCTTGTTTTGCAAATCTATGTACACTACAAGCTGTATGATTGTTTGAAGAGAAATGCATCTGTACCACCAGGCTCTAAGTGTGAGGACCAAGGGCAAGCAATAAAAATGAAAGTGAAACCTTCTAAGCAGCTTATAAATATAATATTAAAGAGCACCTGTTATTTCAGATCCATCATGACAGAACCTGTTAGTGGGCATCCACTCACCTGCTGCCTGCGATGTCATTCCCCTTGTGGTGTCACTGTCCCATCACCAGTCCCATTAAAGTGAGTCAGAGGAGGAGACCCACTGTGGGACAGAGATGACAGTTGCTCTTTAAAAATTATGATTTAAATCGAGTCTTTTTACTAGAGATTTAAATCACGATTTAAATCAAATCCATCCTGGACTTAACCATAGTTTCCTGGACCAAGCCAAATTCTTGGCACTCAGACAAATTGGCCTTCAATAAGCACAAAGAGACAAGCATTTACATACCACTCAAAAGAGACATCAAAAAGCCAAAAAGGAAACAAAAGACAAAGATTCCAGCAATCAACACCCAGATGAGTAGTGATTTACACCAGGATTAACATTAGATCAATAGCCAGGAAGCAAACAGTACCCCATCACAGAACTATCAACTCAGACAAGATAACAACAGCCAAAACCAATATGGCATAGCAAGGAGTATTATAAAATGAAAGCAAACCCCATTCATTAGTAGCACTGATGATGTTACCTAGTTTGATAAAACATCTGCAAGAAAACGATCAATCTCAGAGAGCACCAAGGACCCCTCATTTCAACCCTGAACTACAAATATGAAAAGCTCATTTATCAGTTACTCCTCATACTGTTTTGACTTTTTAAAAAACTAAAAACTATCTTGCTACCCAGCATCTTTGCAATGAAATAGCCAGAAAACGATGCAAATATCACTGTTTATCCTTGTCCTGCCATATTATTCCACTACTATGGAGACTGTGCTATTTTAAGAACAGGGTGAAAAAAGCCACTGGGAAAATAAGGCTGTTTTCATCCTCTGTTGCTCTCCTCTCTTTTCCACCGAAATATTTAACCTTATAATGTTTCTTTGATCCCGTTAAAAAAAGGTGGGGAAAATCTGTTTTGAACAAGGGTTTTTGCAGATGCTGAAATCTTTATTCAGCCTCCTCATTTCCTCTCTATTTCATAATTGGGGGGGGGGGATCTAAGTGACATGAGCTATAGATCAAGAACAAAATGTATACCCCACACACAAAGCATACACTGAGAGATCAAAACGGTACATTTTGGGGAACATGAGAGTTCATGCAGAACTTGAAGTCGTTTCAGCAACACTTCCCCAGGAAATACTTATTTGCAGGGGTGGCCTTCAAAAATTTTTACAAGGCGTTCTCTGCCCAGTTGCTGGATGGGCGTGGCCATGGTGGATGTGACCGAGTCAGCCTCCTGCACCATGGCAGGGAGGGGTGATTTTTCCCTCCAGAGGCTTTACTGGAGCCTCCGGGAGGGCAAAAACGGCCTCTCCAGGCTCTGGAGACCCGAACTTCCAAAAGGGCTGTGTGGGGACTCCTGGGAGGGGAGGAGTGGGAGCAATGGTGGGATTCAAATAATTTACCAACCAGTTCTCTGCCCTAATGACCAGCTGGGTAGGCGGGGGCTCCGTGGTCAGGTGATCATGTGGGCATGGCCAAATCAATGTCACTCAGGTTGATGGCACTTCACCTTAGTTGTTACAATGGTAATAAGGATTAACCGGAGAGGCAGTTTCTGTAAGCAGGGCTATAAAGATTAGGCTAGAAACAACACCAGAATGTTTCCTTCCTGCCTTCCTTACAGGAATAGCCCTGTAAAGTGGGAAAAAATAAAAGGAGATTTCTTCCAACAATCGGTTCTCTGAACTGCTTAGAAAGTTACCAACCGGTTCTCGCGAACAGGTGCGAACTGGCTGAATCCCACCACTGGGTGGGAGGGGCCAGCCAGGAGTGAGATTTGGGGGTTCTCCAAACTGCACAGAATCTTAGCTAGAGAGTCTCCCCAATCCCTGAGAACCCCCAGCAGCCCTTCCCTGCTTATTTTTTATTTGCTGTACCTACTTATGCCACTCAACTGCAGAGCCTATGATTAATTAAACTATTCACTAGCCTTCTTCCAGATAGGTAATGAAGGCAGCAAAAGGGTTCAAACAATTAGCACCGTCTTTTGTCTTGGCCTCCCTTGGGTCTCACTAATGCAGTTTTGACAATTTGCATGGGACTATTCCCCCCTTTCAGAGCCACCTTCTGAAGTGCACAAGGACTTCTTAATAAGCAAAACTTTCTGCACGCTGTATAAAAATAGCCCAATATAAAAATGGATTCATAAGTGCCGGTGGACTGCTTGATTTGTTTGCACTAAATGTCGGTATTATGAATGAAGTATATGGTATTTGAGACATGGAGTATTGATGCAATCTAATTAGGCTTGTTTAGTACTGAAGCAATCTGGTTAATATTAGTACTGATGATTCATTGATTCATACAAGCAATTATCATCTGAATTTGTGAGTGGCATGTAATGTCCTTCCCTTTTTTAATATGTCCTTAATTCATTCTCATTATCTCTCTCCTTCTTCCCCCCCTCTCTCTGTTTCTCTCTTTCCCTCCCTCCCTCCTTCCAAAACATGTATATTGCTGTCCATCTTTCAATCAATTCTGTGAAAGTCCCAGATTTTTTTCAATCAATGGTTAGTGGGGAATATTCAAACTTCAGTGAATTTTGCATAAGCTGGCATAAAACGTTATACAGAAGTATTTGCAAAATTCAATTTCTTTAATCAAATACATCAAGAAAAAAAATAAAGGGCTAGAAATATAGGGAGATCAATATATAAATTGTAAGAGGGATTAAGGGAGAGGAGTGAAAATTAATTAAAACCTAGGGATCTTCAAAACTGCAAGAAATCACACAAACAAACACAAGATTAAAAGATGCAGCTCTGGTTTTGTGTGACGGGATGAAGTGGGGTTTCAAAAACTGCAATTAAGTTAATTACAGAACTATATGATTTCGGGTGAGAGCATATATTCATAAAATGCAAAACTTCATGAAAGAAGTTTACCAATACTTTAAATATCTGTACAGGTAGACCACAATTGAGCCCATAATTTCTGTTGTTAAGTGAGACATTTGTTAAGTGGGTTTTGGCCCATTTTACAACCTTTCTTGCCACAGTTGTTAAATGAATCACTGCAATTGATAAGTTAGTAACCTGGTTGTTAAGTGCATCTGGCTTTCCCATTGATTTTGCTTTTCAGAAGGTTGCAAAAGGTGGTCCCATGACCTTGGGACACAGTAACGGTCGCAAGTGTGAACCAGTTGCCACATTCCTAAATTTTGATCACATGATCACGAGGATGCTTCAAAGATGGTAACTGGGAAAAATTGTCACAAGTCACTTTTTTCAATGCCGTTGTAACTTTGGATGGACACCCCAAGAGGCAGCAGTTTCTTAACCTTTGCTATTTTTCTGCCACTCCTACAATCTGTTGATTGATGTCAAACAGAAGCTAATTAATGCTTTATCTAGCAGGACCACCATGCATAAGGTACGGATGTAAATTCAAGCTTTAAAAACATTCTCTTCCCTATCTGCTGAGTTGTTTTAAATTTAGTAGCGAGCAGGTTTCTAGACCTCACCGTGCTGGGAATACTTTTTGTAAAATAAAACAAAATACTGAATTACACATTGGTTAATAGCACGAGAAAAGGAATAATGGATAGAAACTGATCAAGGAAGGGATTCAACCGGGAAATAAGCAGAAATTTTCTGACAGTGAGAACAATCAACCTGTCTTCAGAACTTGGGGGAGCTTCATCACTGGAGGCTTTCAACAAGAGACTGTTAGGAATGGTATAGGGTCTCCTGCTTTGGGGGGGGGTGGACTAGATGATCTATAAGGTCCCTTCCAACTCTGTTATTCTGTTAAAAACTACCACAGCTGAAACAAACTTTATTTGTTGTGTTTTTTGTTTGCACCTGCTAAAGGTCATTGTGTGGTAAGTCTCTGAAGAAGGAGGGCTGGATTTCCCCAACCACAGTGTGTGTGAGAGAGAGAGAGAAGAAGAGAGAGGGGGTGAGGGAGAGGGAGGGAGAAAGAGGAAGGAGAAGGAGGAGGGAAGGAGGAGGGGAGAGAGGGAGGGAGAGAGAGAGAGAGGAAGGAGGAGGGGAGGGAGAGAGAGAGAGAGGAAGGAAGAGGGGAGAGAGAGAGAGATAGAGAGAGAGAGGGAGGGAAATATTGGGAAGGTTCATAAAGAAAGTGCCTTGAGCTTATTAGGGCCTAAATTGTTTTCAACTGAAAACGGTGCCCCTGTAATTTGATGGGTCACCTTCAAATTTCAACAGAGCAATCCTGAAGAAACCAAAGGCCTACAGAAAGAGGGTTAGGATCCGTACACAGGTAGTCCTTGACTTATGACCACAGCCCAAAATGTATGTCGTTAAATGAGACATAATGAGTTTTGTCACATCTTATGACAAAATAAGTGTCATACGTTTTGTCACATCTTATTGTGACCTTCTTGCCACGGTTGTTCAGTGGATCACTACGGTTATCAAGTTAGTAACTTGGTGGTGAAGTGAACCTGGCTTCCCCATTGATTTTGCTAGTCAGAAGATCTCAAACAGTGATCACATGACCTCGGGACACTGCAGCTATCAGTTGCCAAGCATCTTCATTTTGATCACAAGACCACGGGGATGCTACAATGGTCATAAGTGTGAAAAATGGTCATAAGTCACTTTTTCCAGTGCCGTTGTAACTTTGAACGGTCACTAAATGAACTGTTGTAATATAAACAGGGAGCAAACCCCAAACTCACAAGCACTGATGACAATGTTTAGTCAGGTAACGAAACATCTGCAAACCAACACAGAACACAGAATAGCAATAGCAGTTAGACTTATATACCGCTTCATAGGGCTTTCAGCCCGCTCTAAGCGGTTTACAGAGTCAGCATATCGCCCCCACAGTCTGGGTCCTCATTTTACCCACCTCAGAAGGATGGAAGGCTGAGTCAACCCTGAGCCGGTGAGATTAGAACCGCTGAACTGCAGATAACAGTCAGCTGCAGTGGCCTGCTGTACTGTACCCTAACCACTGCGCCACCTCGGCTTATAGGGCTGGAAGGGACTTCAGAGGTCCTCTAGTCCAACCTCCTATTCAAGCAAGAGACCTTATAACTATCTCGGTCAAGTTGTTGTCCAGTATATTTTTGAAAGTGGTGGAGCATCCATAATTCCAGGAAGCAAGTTATTCCATCGATTAATTGTTGTCATTGTCAGAAAATTTCTCCTTACTTCTAGATTGTATCTAACAACGTAGCTCCACAGAACTCCACAGTTCATCCTGAGCTACATATATTTTCTTCTACTACCACTCTTATCCTAATGCATTCTTTCCTCTGTATGGTTTTCTCACCACTCAGTATCTAGTTCAAATATTTGATATTATTTGCGTTTTCTCACATGATGAGGTTTAATGGAAGTAGAAAGCTAAGAATACTGTTAACCATTACAAGATGTGACTGTACAATGAAACATAAGGGTGTGTGTGTGTGTGTGTGTGCGTGCGCGTGTGAGCGCGTCACATTTTCTCACATGATAATTGAGGTTTAATGGAAGTAGGAAGCCAAGAATATAGTTAACCATTACAGATGTGACTGTACAATGAAACATAAGGTAGTAGAGGAGTGTGTGTGTGTATGAGGGAGAGAGACTGAGAGACAGAGAGACAGACAGAGACAGAGAGACAGACAGACAGACAGAGACAGATACACAGAGACAGAGAGAGATACAGAGAGAGAGAGAGAGAGAGACAGACAGACAGACAGACAGACACACATAACTCTTCAGGCTATTTTTTCACTCCTTGCATGAAAATTTCACTCAACATCCTTTCCTCCCCAAACATTTTAAAAGAAAATTCCCTCTTTCATCAAATTGAATCAGAGAGTAGGAGGGGGGGGGGAACGCTGAACTTCTCTGCACGACACTCGCTTTCCTGCTCCCCTTTCTCCAAAAAATGCCTACTGAACGCTCAATAGGTGTACAAAATAATGGCATTGATTAGAATAAAAGGGGATAAAGATTAGATCCAAGCAGGTGGTAGACAAACAGCGAGAGATTTCAAAACCAACCACAGTCTCCTTTCATTGCAAAACAGCAATAAAAATAGAAAGAGAAGCTTTGAGGAACCGCTTAGGCCTTCCTTAGGAGACAGCCCCGCTATCCGATAAGCCTTGAGATGAGAAGGCTTTTTTTTTTTTTAAACAGAGGAAGAGGAAACAAAGAACACAGATGCACACACCCTGAGCTAACCATCTTTAAAGAGAAATAATTCCTCCCACTTGCCACGAAGAAAAGCAGAAATTACTAGCTATGGCAGATCTAGCTACAATTAATACATTTTGTACCCTAAAAGCATTCCTTAGCAGCACACATACAAAGAAGGGGGTCAGATCTGGTTCACTCACGCCAGAATTTTTCAAAGAAGGCACAGTGGTTTGGTGGGTCTCTACGCATGCATATGAATGCAAACATCCGCTGCAAGTGAAAAGTCTTTTGCAGTGAACAATGGACAAATCCAGCCTTGTGTTTTACCCTCAACGCAGCATGAATTTAAGCTAGAAAATTAACATGACAAGAACTTAAAGAGTATCACCACAGCCTGTTCGTTATTGTCAATTTATAAAACCAGGCAGATTCACATGAAAGAGATACACCACCCACAATGTGCTCCCATTCAAATAAAAACATATTCAAATTAAGCTGCATTATAGGGAGCCAAGAAAATACACCTGGGTCAAACATACTGCAGAGTAGGAGATGCTGTTACTATTTATGAACGACTAGTTATTGAGCCAGAATAACCGAATGCATTGAGTTGAGCCCTGACGGACCAACTCATGGCTTAGCACAGCTTCAACTACAGGTATTCCTTGATATAGGACCACGATGGAGCCCCAAATTTCTGTTGCTAAGTGAGACATGTGTTAAATGAGTTTTGCCCCATTTTATGAACAGAGGTGGTATTCAGCAGGTTCTGACCAGTTCTGGAGAACTGGTAGCGGCAATTTTGAGTAGTTTGGAGAACCGGTAAATACCACCTCTGATTACTCCCACCTGGGGGTGGATTCCAGCCGGTACGGCCCGGTACAGTTGTGCCGGTAGTAGTCGGGAGCAGCTGCCACTGTACCGGTACAGTGGCTCATTTGGCCCATCTGCCCACCCGCAATCCATACCTGTTTTTAAAACAACCGGCCAATTGTACACGCATGCATAGTGTCCACCACCTGCATGACCTCCGACAAGAAGCTGGGTGTCACAGGGATGGTGGAGTGCACATGCGTGCGCAGTGCACATGCATGGCCAGGACACCTGGCCCCGTGCGCAGCGTACCGGTAGCGATGGGGAGAGGAACCCACCACTGGCCCTATCCCCATCTATTCTCTGCCTCCCGAGTCCCAGCTGATCGGGAGGGAATGGAGATTTTACACTATCTTTCCCCCAGGAGTGGGGATGGAGTGGAGATTTTACAGTATCCTTCCCCTGCCACGCCCACCAAGCCACCCCATGCCCACAGAACCGGTAGTAAAAAAATGAGAATCCTACCATTGTTTACAACCTTCCTTGCCACAGATGTTAAGTGAATCACTGTAGTGTTAAGTTAGCAACGTAGTTGTTTTGTGTATCTGGCTTCCACATTGACTTTGCTTGTCAGAAGGGCATAAGAGTGGAACAGATGATTCTGGGGACACTGCAAACCGTCACGAATAGGAGCAGGCTGCTAAGCATCTGAATTTTGATCACGTGACCATGGGGATGTCGTAATGGTCAGAAGACAGTCATAAGTCACTTTTGAAAACAGTCATAAGTCACTTTTTTCAGTGCCGTTGTAACTTTAAACGGTCACTAAATGAACTGTTGTAAATCAAGGACTATCTGTATGTCAAGGATTAGTCATCTGAAAACTAATGTAGCATTTCAGGTTCTTTCCTTAATCACAGATACTAGTTTTCAGGTAGCCAATCCTTGGCATAATTCAATGTTTCAATGTTTCTCAACTTACTTCTGGTAAGATGAAGTCCGCACATCTTAAATTTGTTGACATTGAGTAGGACCTAGTTGTCCTACTTCATAAGCAATGGTTATTATTTTAGCAATAGGGGAATCCATAATCTTTAAATAGCAAAAAGGAAGTGTTGGGATATCACCATGTGACTCTATCAGAGGCAATCTCCCTTTTCAGATATTGAACACTGGCAAAATGTTACATTACATATCCATTGCTGAAGATGACACAGACACCAGGAACAAGATCAGGCTTCCCTTTGCAGAAATGACTTGGCTATACGTAATATAAAAGAGCATGGACTAATTTTTTATTGTAATGCATTAATAGTACCATGGCAAACAGCTGATGGTCTCTAATGCTGATTCTCAGAACTTACATTCTCCTGAAATTTATATCTGACATCCTGTCTTCTTACATCTTCCTTGCATTAATGGTAAACCATCTTTGGGTTTCCTATACTCCCTTCTGAGCATGGTTAATTTTACATTTTCTACAGGTATTTCTTGACTTATGACCATAATTGAGCCCAAAATTTCCATGGCTAAGCAACGCAACTGTTAAGTGAGTTTTTGCCCCAATTACAACCTTTCTTAACACAGTTGCTAACTGAATCACTGCAGTTGTTAAATTAGTAACATGGTTAAGTGAATGTAGTTTCCCCATTTAAACCCTGTTTGTTTTTTTAAATCCCTTTTTTAGAATTTTACAAAATCCAAAAGCCCACTAAATGTTTATATGACTAGGAAAATGAACGGTGCTTTCCAGTAAATTATGTTTTAATGGATTTAAACAATTTTATTCTTTAATGATAACAATGATTTCTGTGGATTTTTTTTTTAGTTGTTTCTGTACTGCTTTGGGAATTTGTAACCTTATAAACCTAATAAGTCACGGTAGTGAGATAAGCAGCTGTATCAATTTAATAAATAAAGAACCAAATAAACGAAAGGAATTCAAAATGTCTCCTGACAGCATTAAAAACAGAAAAGAACTCTGAAAAATACTACTGAGTTTAACCAAAACTTCAAAAGTTCCAGCAACGGGTTCGCTGCCGGGTGGACATGGACATGGTGGGCATGTCCTAGTCAGCCTCCTGCATCACAGCAGTGTGTGTGTGTGTGTTTGTGTGTGTGTGTGTGTGTGTGTTTCTGCTGTCTCCAGGAGGGCAAAATCTCTTTGAGCCTCCGGGAGGGCAAAAACTGCTTCCCCTGGGCTCCAGCGACCCTCCCGAGGTCGGAAACAGCCTGTTTCCAGACTTCAGACTATTTGAGAGACCGCCTTCTGCCAATTACCTCCCTGCGTCCCATCAGATCGCATAGAGTTGGCCTCCTCCGTATTCCATCCGCCAGTCAGTGCCGACTGGCGACTACTCGGAGGAGAGCCTTCTCTGTTGCGGCTCCGACGCTATGGAACAATCTCCCCGTGGAGATTCGTACCCTCACCACCGTCCAGGCCTTCCGCACAGCCCTCAAGAACTGGCTAGCCCGTCAGGCCTGGGGATAAGTCTACTTTCGCCCCTCCCGAATGTTGAGTGAATGTTGTGTTTTACTGTTTAATTTACCTTTGTTCACACCTCTTTTTGTATTTGTCCTACACTCCCTTTCCCCTTTGATTGTAAGCCGCCCTGAGTCCCCTCAGGGAAAAGGGCGGCCTATAAATGTGCAATAAATACAAATACAAAATACAAAATACAAAAAAAAAATACAAAAAATTCCGGAACTTCCGGTATGTCTGATTTTCGCCCTCCCCGAGCCTCCGGGCGGGCCCTTCATTTACTTTGCATGATGAATGGGCCTGTTTCTGGGAGGGGTGGGAGGGGCCGGGAGGGATGGGCAAAGCCAGCCAGGTGTGGCATTTGGGGGTTCGCTGAACCAGGCAGAATCCTAGCTGGAGGACTGCCCGAACGCATGCAAACCCCCGGCAGCCTACCCCTGAGTTTAACTCAATATATCCAAATAGGCTGCTAGGCCTTAATATTACCTTAATATAGAGCCAAGGTGGCGCAGTGGTTAAATGCAGCACTGCAGGCTACTTCAACTGACTGCAGTTCTGCAGTTCAGCTGTTCAAATCTCACTGGCTCAGGGTTGACTCAGCCTTCTATCCTTCCGAGGTGGGTAAAATGAGGACCCGGATTTTTGTTGGAGGCGATATGCTGACTCTGTAAACCGCTTAGAGAGGGCTGAAAGCCCTATGAAGCAGTATATAAGTCTAACTGCTATTGCTATTGCTATTACTCTAGCATATATAAATTTTGCCTGAACATCAATTAATCTGGGTTATTGAAGCCTAAACACAGATTACCTGTGAATATACCAATATTTCTTTCTTTCCCATTTCTTTCTTGATAACCCCTTTAACGTTTTTGTTAATGATACATGCACTGCTTCTAATATTTAAAATGATTTTTTTTCAAGTGTACTTAAGATAGGTTGAAGCTTCTGCAAGAAGTAAAATGGAAAATAAATAAATATACAAAGACCATCATATAAATATTAGTAAACATTTTTATTGTGCTTTTTGCTTGAAACATTAAGCTTTCAAAAAGGATGCTGTCACATTTTCCATCAGTAGTTATCAGTACTAACCAGATACTTAAAACTAGGTCAGCATCATAGTTATGTCACCAACAGAAAGAAACGTTTAGACATCACTCAGCAAATCGTTTCAAAATTCAGCATTGTAAGTGTGTGTGGAGCTTTCCAGAACAAATATTTCCTGTGCCATTCACTTTTAAATTTTGGCAGATCATAATTTTAGCGAAGGTTTGATGTTATTTTGGAAATTCACACTTCCAAAAACATCTAGAATTTTTTGTTCCAGTCTTGGTTCACTGGCAAATTTTGAACATGCTTATTGAAGAGATGCGCACACAGCAGTACAATAATAGAGAAAGCAGATTTCAGAATAGATATTTCATTCCTATTGCTAATTCTATTTTTTCCCTTTCCCTTAGATTTGAGGAGCAGGAAAGAGAGAAGAAAGTTTATGCATATTAAATTAGGAGTACAAAAAAACATGGCAGGTTCAGTTGTACTATTTCCAAATTTGCCAATCCTTCACCTGTGAGAGAGTTACCATTTTCAAAACCACATACAAGAATAATTTAACTCAATGTAAACACTCAAATGTACCTTTTCCTATCTTTATGAGCCAAGGTGGCGCAGTGGTTAAATGCAGCACTGCAGGCTACTTCAGCTGACTGCAGTTCTGCAGTTCGGCTGTTCAAATCTCACCAGCTCAAGGTTGACTCAGCCTTCCATCCTTCCGAGGTGGGTAAAATGAGGACCCAGATTGTTGGGGGCGATATGTTGACTCTGTAAACCGCTTAGAGAGGGCTGAAAGCCCTATGAAGCGGTATATAAGTCTAACTGCTATTGCTATTGCTATACCCTATCTCCCAAGGATAAATAAAATAATAGGGTACTCAGAATTCCTGCTTACAAATCCTTATTCTCCAGTCCTTCCTTAAGCTAGTTCCCTCCAAAGACAGTGCAGATAGTTCTTGACTTACAATGACTATTGAGCTAAAAACTTCTGTTGCTAAGCAAGATATTTGTTAAGTGAGTTGCACCCCCATTTTATGATCTTTTTGGTCAAAGTTGTTAAGAATCACATGACTATTATGAAAATCTGGCTTCCCCCATTGATTTTGCCTGATGGGAAGGTTACAAATTATGACATGCTACTGTCATAAATACATGCCAATTGCCAAACACCCAAACGTTGATTATGTAACCATGGAGATGCTACAACAGTCTTACATGTGAAAACTAGTCCAAAGTCACCAAAGTCCAAATAACCTTTTTCTCAACGTTGTAACTTCAAATAGTCACCAAACAAATGGGTGCAAGTCAAGGACTACCTGTACAGGTAGCCTTTGTTTAACAAGTTTTTCAGTGACCACTTGAATGGTGCTGAACAAGGAGACTTAAAACTGATCCTTATAGTATGGATGTTGCAGCATCCTTGTAGTCATGTAAGCATGATTTGGGCATTTGCCAACCATCTTGCAATTAGGATGGTTGCAGCATCCTATGGTCACATGATCAACATTTGTGTTGGCATCCAACAAGCAAAGTCAATGGAGAAGCAGGAAGTCACCCATGGTACCTAACAAGGGTGTACGATTCAACTCGAATTTGAACTGCGGTTGTTACATTGGCATAATGATGTGATATTACACTTTACAATCCCATTGCTTATTGATGGAATTGACAATCCCAGTGAGAGTCGTTAAGCAAGGACCACCTACAGATGACTACTGGTCACCAGGTCCATATGGTTATAGCCCAAGAGACATAAGGATATCAATGTGTGAAAAGGAAGATTTTTTCAAGAAATTATAAAGGACAGCAAAGCCCAAGAGATGATGCTTATGGCCTATCATAAAAACAGCACTTCTTGTAATCATAAAAACAAACAAGCAATTAACAAGTTAAAAAAAATCACCAACCTTTAATAGTTTCACAAAGGCTGTCATTTGAATCAAGTCAAAATATCCTCCCTGTTGCAACTGCACGCATAATTAAATTGACGGTGACCGTGAAATACAATCTCAGCATCTTATCAACTGAAATTACCAGATTGCACGTAGAGTCACTGTTAACCCTGGCTTCTGCCACGCAATACCCTCCAGCAGTACTGGATTACAAACTCATTATCCCCAAGCCTGCTGGCCATGGAGATGGATATTCTAAAACCCAGCCTACCAGTTTGACAAAGCTACGCTAACACCTTCACACTATCAAGCTGATAGTCCTGAGGATCTGCCTTCCTCATATTGTAGAAGAGTCAACTTTGTCTTCTGATAAGGGAAGATAAATCTATCTCAGCATCTACTTCTGCCCTACTACCGCAGCACCATTGAGAGTGTCCCGACATATGGCATTCTTGCATGGTATGGGAGCAGCTCTGCAGCAGACAAAAAAGCTCTACAGAGATATCACCGGGCTCCAGTTACCAGCTCTGGATGACATCTTCGCACCTCGCTGTTTGAGGAAGTTGCATAACATTCTCAGAGACTCTTCCCATCCTGCTTACTATCTTTTTAGACTGTTGCCTTCTGGCAGAAGATACAGAACAATTAAAACTAAGACCACACGTTTTCTGAATAGCTTTTATCCCAGAGCTATAATTGCACTGAACAATAAACTAAAGGCCCACCATCAGTGAGCTATTGGACAGCACTACTTGGTCTGTTGTGTGGATGCTTGGTGATTTAGGGGTGGGATATATATATATATATATATATATATATATATATATATATATATATATATATATATATATATATATATATCTATATATATATCTATATCTATATCTATATCTATATCTATATCTATATCTATATCTATATCTATATCTCTATCTCTATCTCTATCTCTATCTCTATCTCTATCTCTA
Organism: Thamnophis elegans; assembly: GCF_009769535.1. Lineage (NCBI taxonomy): Eukaryota > Metazoa > Chordata > Lepidosauria > Squamata > Natricidae > Thamnophis > Thamnophis elegans. Next base: position 54,879,440 of record NC_045550.1, read on the forward strand.
TCTCTATCTCTATATCTATATCTATATCTATATCTATATATATATATATATATATATATATATATATATATGTGTGTGTTTTATTTGTGCTGATAAATAAGTTAGCTTCCTCCCATAATTGGGGCTTACCAGGGGTTGTGACACTATATTATATATATATATATATATATATATATATATATATATATATATATATATATAGATATAGATATAGATATAGATATAGATATAGATATAGATATAGATATAGATATAGATATAGATATAGATATAGATATAGATATAGATATATAGATATATAGATATATAGATATAGATATAGATATAGATATAGATATAGATATAGATATAGATATAGATATAGATATAGATATAGATACAGATACAGATACAGATACGTACAGGTACAGGTACAGGTACAGGTACAGGTACAGGTACAGGTACAGGTACAGGTACATATACATATACATATACATATACATACATACATACATACATACATACATACATACATATATATATATATATATATATATATATATATAATTTGGTGGCTGGGGGGGTGTTTGGGGATTGTTACATGTGTTGGGCCTGGACTCTGGGTGTTATGTGAATTTGTTGTAGGTGCATACTGTGTATATGTGTACAATGACAATAAAATAAAGCAAAGGTGAAAGGACTAAACAGGGATAAGTCATACTACAGGTTTGCTCAGACCAGCTGGAAAGCTGTGAGAGTTTCTCAACCCAGAAGGTGATCTTTATGTTAGTGAAGATTGTCCTATTGCTTTATCTTTCACCCTTTTCAGTAACATATGGGCTGCCTCTGTTGGGATCCAGCAAATTAAACTATCAAGAACAGCCGTAGTGTATCGCATCAATTTAGGAATCTTCCCCTCCCCCAACTTCTTGAAGTCTGCTTATTTGCTATTTTTTTTTATAATTTTTTTTATTTTTATTACACAGACAACACATACAGACAACAATTTTTTTTTAAAAAGCATCATCACATACAGCATGTCGTTTGGTTACAGGTGTTTTAACATCCATATTCTCGAATAACATTTACCATCACAGATTTTTCATCTAGTATAACTAAATACCTCACTTTCATTGTACAGTATATGTTCAATTACAATTAGTATTATTTTTTTTTCCAATAAATCATAGTTCCCTTACATTCTTGATTATCTATTTGGTAACAGTATACCTTTATATAATCCCCATGTGAAAGAAAAATTTTTTTTATCAAACCATTTATATTTATATATCACTATTTTCCCTTATACATAATTTGCTAAATTAACAAGACATTGTCATGTTCCCTTTCACCATTTTATACCGTTGCGGGAGGTTTTGCGAAAGCTTTAAGAAAACGGGAAGAACTTCAAATCAATAATTCAGAATCCCAAAACAGTAAAAGAAGGGTAAGCAAAGGAATGTTTTGCATATACACCCGTGTACACAGAAGTTACATAAATCTTACCTTATACACTTGTCCGTAAGTCCCATTGCCAACCAGTTCAACCAGTTCAAAGATGCCTGCAGGATCCTGAGAAAAAGAAAACACGAGAAAATTAAAGAGAGCCCAAACCAGACATTTTAACCGAATCCAAACAATGCTTCCTAAGAGCACTATTCACACATGGGGTTTCTGATTTATTTTGGTTGCATTCTGAAATGGAGACCGCTTTAAAAAAACAAAGAACCATTTTCAATGGTTTTAGAATACTTGAATTCTCTTTCCCAATAAGGTACATGTGAAGTTTTGGATGGCTTGTAAGTGGGACGTGCTCCCATACCCTGATTGCCACTGACTCTCACAAAATTTAAGCAAAATATTCACCCAAACACACAACATCAGTCGATCAAATTCACAGCCGAATCCAAATCTCTTTTCCAAACAAAATTGCAATGTAAAGTTCAAAAATCAACAAAGTCTGTTGGGTGGGGGATCCATTTTGGCTCTGTTCATCTCAAATTGGTCAGGTTGACTAGGTCTGTGATGGCGAACGGTTTCCCCAGCCCAGCTCCAACATGCATGCGCATATGCCTTCCACCGCCCACCTGGTCTTTAGGTCACTGTTGCACATACATGAGGGGCAGGGCCCATGCGGCAGAGGTGGGTTGCTACCGAACCAGTAGTGGAATTCAGGCCTGGGTCACAGAACCGGCAGCGACCCAGGCCTGCCATGCCCCCAACCCGTTCCCTCGCCTCTGCTGGGCCGCCACCATTTTGTTTTTCGTGACTGCGCATGCGCAGTTCACTGTAAACTGTTCTGTGCATGCACAAAGAACAATTTATATTGAACAGTGCACATGCACGAGTGACGCAAGCACGCAAACGCGTTGCACACGGATTGCAAACTGGTATTAAAACCAGCCGCAACCCACCCCTGGCATGCAGGGGATGCCTGCATGCATGCATGAGAGATGGGATGCAGGGATGCTCACCAGGTTGGTGCAGGAGGCTTTCCAGGGCCAAAATGGGGCATAGGGAGCATGGCTCCCCTCACACCCTATTTTGGCTTCCAAGTTAGTGCAGGAGGCATTTTCAGCATGCAACAACTAAAAGATTAGCCAACACTGGCCTAGGTAATTGTAAGAAAAAGAATGATTGCCTTGATAATGTATAGAAGACAAGGCCAGCCACTAGCACAGAGATAAAGTTAATACCCAAACCAATGTCTTAAATGCGCCCTTTCACACCAGTTTAGAGGGCAAAGAAGATTTCTCAAGATGGGAATGGCCAAAACACTTTGGCATAAAGATCTTATGAGTGCCCATTTGAAGGATATTTCTACCTGGTCCAGGAAGACTAAAGTACATCAGAGAAAATGGAAACGGAAGTAAAATATTTCTAAAAAACCTCTAGAAGGTTTTTTTTCCCCCATCATCGCAGTGAGTTCCTATTTTCAGACACTGAATGAGAGAGAAAGTAAGTACAAGGTAAAGAATAAAAATAACAAAGCAACTATTGTTTGTCAAGCAGCAGATTATTCAGCTGCATGCAGCAAAATGTATAAAACTTGCTTTTTAAAAGACCACTGCAGCCAATAAATGTGTTTAAGTATGTCCATCATTAAAAGCAAAATCCAGGGAAATTGTTGGCCGTAAGCAACTGCATTCTTGATAATTGCACTGTTTAATTAAGTAGGTAACAACCACAAAAAGTGAAAACAAAGAAAAGGGAAAGGAACACATAAACATATATAAAAGAAATTTTACAGTAAAGTGGAGGCTGAACTGAAAATATCACTATAAGAACAACAAAAGACAAAAAGGAAAAATAACTAAAAACATGAGAAAAAACATTCAAGTACCCCCTCTTTTTTTGCAATCAACTACATATTCAAAAAATGAGGTTGAATAAAGGATTGGCTCAAATGCAAATAGAATTCAGGATTTCTAACAGCTTTAATAGCAAAATATGGACTCACAACAGGAGGCTGTTGCTAGGAGTCATTCTGCATGGACTCCAATTTACAGCTGTAAGTGCAAAATGAGCCAGTTTTGTTGACCCAGACAGCTAACAAGGAGAACTAGCGTTGGGGAAAAACAGAAGAGATTTCCATACATATAGCAAATCTCTGAGACAGACATTTGCAAAACAATGCATTTCAGAGACATGGAGTTCCAAAAAGGTCCATTTTCCTCCAACCTGTACTAAAACACCTGGCCATTTTAGATGTCATCCATCCGTTTTTCAGAAGTCACAATTTATGCACGCCTTGTACGGACTTGAGTAATGGACTGTACCATCTTCTGCATCTGCTAATAGCCATTTAAGCAAAAATCCATAACATCGTCCAGGTCTCCTCCAGACAGGTATCTGCAAATTATTGCAGTAAGGCTGCTTGGATCTAACCGAGTGAGCACTTTATTCACTGCCATATTCAACAAAAGGGACGTGATGGCTCAGTGGCTAAGACACTGAGCTTGTCGATCAGAAAGGTTAGCACTTCAGAGGTTCGAATCCCTAGCGCCTGTAATGGTGTGAGCTCTCATTACTTGTCTCAGCCAATCTAACAGTTCTAAAGCATGTAAAAATGCAAGTAGAAAAATAGGAACCACCTTTGGTGGGAAGGTAACAGCATTCCGTGTGCCTTCGGCGTTTAGTCATACCAGCGACATGACCACGGAGATGTCTTCGGACAGCGCAGGTTCTTTGGCTTTGAAACGGAATGAGCACCGCCCCCTAGAGTCGAGAACGACTAGCACATATGTGTGAGGGGAACCATTATATCCAACAAAAAGCGTATGACATATACACGGAGCAGCTTCATACTTGGTTAGGAAATCAAATTACTCTTGTCAAAGTCCAGCTTAGGCCTGGCTTTTCCTGCCTAGGCAGTGGGTTGGACTAGAAGACCTCCAGGGTCCCTTCCAACTCTGTTATTCTATTCTGGTTTGTTCACAGATTATGATATCCAAGGTTTATTATGGAATAAATCACAGAAAACTGAGTTCCACGTCACATTAGATGCCAATGTTCGCAATTTGGAGAGTGTTTTTTCTGTAGTGTAATATGCATCATTTTGGTTCATAAGTGATTAATAATTCGGTGTTATATCTGAATCCAGATTTGATCAACAAACCATAATTAAACAATATAAATCTAGTTAAAAATAGGACTGATCTCCACGATCCTGCAATTCATCACTGTTATATACCACTGGAAGAAAAGAATGGTCTAAGGTAGTGTTTCTCACAGAGCCCTCATCAGAGCCTTCCCCAGAGTCCAGGACTTTCCCATGTTCCTCCCCAACCTCTTCACTATCTGAATCTGCTGCCAACTGTGCTGGCCACTGGAGGGCCACAACACCCCTTCTTTATGGAACATCATTGCCCCACAGCAGAGGTGGGTTCCTACAGGTTCGGACCGATTCGGCCAAATAGGTAATAACTTGGCCTGCCATGGTCCCAAACTGGTTCTCTCGGCAGTCCCATTGGCGCCGCCATCTTGTTTTTTATTTCTACGTATGCGCAGAAGCATTTCTTTATTAGTGTGCATGCGCACAAAGTGCATATCAAGCGTGTGTGCCCCCCTGAGCAAACCGGCAGTAGCGGTAGCCGGAACCCACCCCTGCCCCAGAGTTATGATTGCCCTCCACCATATGAAAGATAACAACTCTTCTCGCACCCTTTAATTCCACTCATTCATAAGATGCACGGAGTCATTTATTTTATTTTTTTGTTCTATATATACAGTAATCCATTCTTGCACACACTTTGATAAAATGCAGATTCGAATCCTTTCTTCTACCCTAAAAGAAATGGAAGGAAAGAACCTTCTTATTGCATCTTTCAAAGGGGTATAAAGGGAGAGGAAAAAGATATTGGAAGAAGCATTCCTCATCAAAGTAAACTCATTACAATTAACTAGCCCCCTCTTCAAAGTAATAATAGTGAGAGCTCTTTACGGCTTACCAATCTAGATATCCACATTCCTGTCTGTTCATAGTTGTTTTGAGTAACTCAAATGATGCCAGATATAAATTGCTTAATGCTATAAACTTGAATAACTAGGAAGAGCGGAAGAACAAAATTAGACACGGAAGAAGGCAAATAAGAAACACTTTCTGACGTTTTGAAATCAAAATATGAGAAATCGTTTAATGGAAGCTTTAAATTATTCAGGATAGGTTTCAATGGTGACCTGATGCAAAATACTGTAAAATCCCTGATCACATATAATCATTTTTATAGATAATGAGTCATGGGACTTTTTGCTGCTAATACAAATCCTTTGTTTCCACTTAACAAACGTTTCCTTTCACCGCCACCCATCCCAATAAATCTCGTGTGTCAGACACGAACTGGAGGGCCTTCTATTACTTTTCCTTCCTAAAACTTTTATTTATTTCTTCCCTCTCCACAAGGCTTCAAGAGGTGAAATATGAAACATCACCGCAGGAGCAAAAGCCACAACAGGCAGTATTTGTAATGAAAAAAGTGAAGAGACAGCTTCTGTCCCATCAAACGGTTTGCAATGTCTCTTCCTTGCACAGTTCTGAAAGTTTTTCAAGACATCCACCTCCCGTCTACTGAACCTCCATTCTCACCCACAGTAAGCTAAGCATCTACAATATTTATGGAGACCACAAGGCTTTTACATCCAGTTATATGGCACGAGTCCATGCATGCATAGGAAATGAAAAGGACTAGGGATGATAGCAGTGTCCCAATATCTCTGGGGCTTCCACAAAGAGGAGGGAGTCAAGCTATTCTCCAAAGCACCCGAGGGCAGGACAAGAAGCAATAGATGGAGCTAATGAAGGAGAGGAGCAACCTAGAACTAAGGAGAAATTTCCTGACAGAACAATTAATCAGTGGAACAACTTGCCTCCAGAAGTTGTGGGTGCTCCAACACTGGAAGTTTTTAAGATGAGTTTGGATATGCATTTGTCTGAAATGGCATAGGGTTTCCTGCCTAAGCAGGGGGTTGGACTAGAAGACCTCCAAGATCCCTTCCAACTCTGTCGTTCCCCACTTCCAGCATTAACAGTACATTAACGCTGGGTTATCAGCTAGTAAATGAATAAACAAAAAGACTTCTGTCCATTATTCTGTGTCCTTCTGGCATGACAGAGAGCAAGTGACCTTCTTCGATGTGCTACCCTTCGAGGCATGTCACACTTGCTCATATTTTTGCCCATGAATGATTGCTAGGTGTACAAAGCCTCTGAGCACAACTCATGGCACAAGTCAAATTACAGAACTAATGATCTTGATACTTTCAGAGCTGAGGAAAGCAGCCATTCCCTTTAGCCCTTCAAATGTTAAATGCAAGTTGACATCAGTAACATTTAGTGGACTTCGTTCACCATCTCGAGAATGACTTGAGCTACAGAATTGCCTGGCCTCATTGGTAACTTTTCTCTTTGTGGGTTCTTTTCTGACAAGGGTCCTGGAATATTTTTGCCTAGCTGGTGTAAGTTAAAAAAAAAGTATTTTCCCTTCATGAATCACAATAGCTATGCTATTTTCTTTTAATGCTGTAATAATTCAGAACTGAGCATTCAGTGCAATTTTACTGAAAATGTTTTCGGGGGCATCCTGCCATTGCAATGGCTTTGCCCTCTGCATCAGACGCCTCAACACTGGAACTAAAGAATAGGCACCTGTTACTATGCAGCAAGATTTCATTAAGCGGCTTGAAAAAGCCAATTTGTTCACCCAGTGGTTCATTAAATAATAACTCAAAGGGGCTCCTGTATGGACAATAGAGACTGAATCCTGAACTAAGTACAGTGCCAAAAATTGCAGATGTTGTCCCAATGAAAAATTGTTATTATTGAATTAAAAAGAACAGACGGCAATCTTCCCCTATATGCGCTCCAATAAATTAATATGCTCAACGTGGCACAAGTGCACATAAATAAATGGAACACATTTATAATATCAAACATTTTATTTTAATTCCCAAACGTACCCACCCTACATATCATGTTTAAATCCACCCTATTTCTTCCCATTTTGGTAAATATCCGTATTGTCTGTTCATCTCCAGGGAAAATTATCTCATATTCAGATAGTTCCCGACTTACAATAGTCTGTTTAGTAACCATTCGAACTTGCGACGGCACTGAGGAAAAAAATCATTTTTCACACTTACGACCATTGCAGCATCCTAATGGTCACATAATGAGAACCCATGACGCTTGGCAACTGACTCATATTTATGACGTGGCAGTGTCCTGGGTCATGGGATCCCTTTTTGCAACCTTCTGACAAGCAAAGTCAACGGGGAAACCAGATTCACTTAACAACTTTGCTACCAATTTAACAATTGCAGTGACTCGCTTAGCAATTATGGCAAGAAAGGTTGTAAAATTTAATGGGACAAAATTCACATAAAGAATGTCTCGCTTACCAACAAAACATTTGGCCTCAAGTCAAGTCACTACCTCCTGTATTCTTCCAAAGAGCGTTCTGATTAATTGCACATTTAAAGTTCTGTCACCTTATGTATCTACAGCTTTTTTGCTACAACCAGAAATGGAAAGTGGATTTTTCATTTATATGCGTTTCCTTCTAATATTTCTTTATCATTATTAATTTATTTATTCTGCATTTTATTCTTGTTAATCACTCTGAACACCCGCATATCTCAATCAAACTCAATAGCAACAAGATATTACAGCACTGCTCTGCAGGTGTGTACGTATATGATTTGTTTGTTAAATTTATTTGCTGCCTGCCTACCTACCTGGTCTAGGCCAGGGCTCTCCAATCTTGGCAACTTTAAGGCTTGTGGACTTCAACTCCCGGAATTCTTCAGCTAGCAAAGCAAAGCTGGCTGAAGAACTCTGGGAGTTGAAGTCCACAAGTCTTAAAGTTGCCAAGGTTGGAGACCCCTGGTCTAGGCGGCTTACAAATAATATGTAATACTGTCAGACAAGCAAACAAAGCAATTTGTGAGAGAAAGAAGGACCAGTTCATGAAAGTGTATAAACTAAGTCTTTGGTCTAGCACTCTCATAGGTAATGGCCAGAGGTTTTTCCAGATATCAAAGTTGGAAGGGGGAAACCAAGGTCGTCTTTGACTTAAGACTACTTATTGTAGTCTTTGTCATTGTAATGCAGAATTACATTACAATTGTAATTGTAATGGAGTGCAGAATTTTCATCGTAAGTCATGACAAGGCGTAAGTCAAGGAATCCATGTGACTAACCCAATTTTACGACTTCTATTCTGGGGTCATTAAGTGAATGTGGCGCTTGGATGGTGAACACGGCTTTAAAACAAATACAACTGTAAAACTAATCAATGTTTCTTTGTTTTTTGCAAGAACTGGCTGAAAAGGCCCCAAAACGGCGAAAAACATAATTCTCAGCCACATGGCTGTGGAAGGCTGCAACTGGCCTTAAAAGTGAGCTGGTTTCCAAGCACCAAAAATGCCTTTTTTTTTTGGGGGGGGGGGGGGGGTCCTTCTTAACTTTGAATGCTTTATAACTGACCAACCATCACACAAGGACTACCTGTAATAAATTCTCAAAGATTAATAACCAAGTGCTCTGCATTTAAAGCAGAGGCTTCACCATCAACCAAAGACTTCATTTCGAATGCCATTATCTAGAGTCAATTCTGGATTCTATAGACCAGTGATGAAAGAAATGTCCTTCTGGGTTCGGCTCCAAGTGGGGAAAAAGACACTGGAGACATGGAGGCTGCTTGGAAAGATGGTTTTAATGGTGGACAGGACCACATGGCTTGAGCCCTGAACAGAAAAGGTGATCACATGCTTCAATGTTGGTGGAGAAAAGAGAAGGACTGAGATGCTGAGTTCCTGGTTTTATCCCCCTCTGGTCTTTGATCTTGAGCTTGTATTCTGATTGGCTGTCAGACTCCCATGGGGCCATGCATTTTGAATCCAGGTTTGGTTGAGTTCTCAGATGCCATGTGGCGAGTTGGGTAAAGTGCCAATATTATCATGGCTTAATCCCATCCCCCTGGAGCTGAAGTGCAGAACTCTTTATTATGTAAAGGGACTAGCTTGGCCTTCTTAATGGCCCATTGACAAAGTGGGGATGGGCAGAAAGCTACAGGGAGCTATTCTGTCTTTTAAAACATGTTTCTTCCTTTTCATATCCAGAGAAATATTCTGCCTTTTCAATATTTCCTAGGATATTTCATTTTTCTGGGAGAGGGCTGGGTGATAACTTCCTAAACCAGTGATGGCTAACCTTTTTATCGCTGTGTGCGGAAAGCAAGCACACACATGCCTGTACCCACAATGCAATGCGCACGTGACACACACACGTCCTCTTTTTAGTGGGCCTTCCTGCAACCTCCTGGGACCAAAAACAGGCTGCGGGAGTTGCGCCAAACCCCATGTGTAACCCTCCCATGCATGTGTACGTGACTCCCTCCGCCCCCACCGTGCATACATGCACTTTTCCCGCATGTGCCCTGCCACCTGCACATACGTGGAAAAAAAACCAAAATTAGCTGGCTGGCAGGAGGCGTTGAATAACATCTGACAGGCGCGTGTGCTGAGCTGGGGCAACGGCCCGCATAGAGGGCTCTGTGTGCCACCTGTGGCACGCATGCCATACCTTCGCCACCACGACTATAGGCTGACACCAATGGCAAACGCTATATGTTGACCCCAAAGGTGAATAACCTTTGGCCTCAGGTCTCCATTCCTCTCTTGTTTCAGAGTCCCATGAGTCATGACTGCAATAACTGATCACAGAGTTTGCTAGCCCTAATATATAAGCCCTGAAGTAGCCCTAATAAATATCCTTTGCTTTAAAAAAAAAAAAAAACCAAACCTCCAAATATAGCCCTAAGCCATTGTTTATCAAACTTGACAACTTTCCCTCCCAGAATTCCCTAACCAGCCTGGCAGTCCACACATCTTAATGTTACCAAAGCTGAAAAACAGTGCATTGCACAATGAAGCAGAAAATTCTGAAATACTCTATATCAGTGTTTCTTGGCAACTTGACGAAGTCCGGACTTCAACTCCCAGAATTCCCCAGCCAGCGAATGCGAAGGTTGAGAAACACTGCTCTATATCATATGTAACCCTCCAAGGGTGTCTTATGTGTCTTTCTGCCATTTTTATGTCTTCAGGGCAAACTATTTTTCCTCCCCATCCTTCCTCCATTCCCAGTTTCCACTGGGAATAAATTCTTCTTTGTCTTCTCTCGGGTCCAAACACATTACACAAATGGATTAAAAAAAGAATGTAATCCATGCTTTTGCCATTTTTTTTTCTTTAGTAGATTTAAAAGAAAAACAAGCAATGCCATCTTATTAGCTTTCATTAATTATCTGGCAACATACATTTTCTAATAAAATAACAGATGTCCATTTAACAGATGCTGGGAAAGTTCATTTACACATTTATCGCCATCATTTCAATCCAACATTGCAGAATGATTTTTTTATAACATTTGATATTCTCATGATACTTTATCTATCATCATCTCTCAAAGTCATGCTGCACTCAGACTGGTTTTACAGTATTTGGCCCAAAAAGAAGTAGCTAAAAGCAATTAAAAAGTTTGCTTGTCCAATTATTAATTATGGGGTGTGGTGGCTCAGTGGCTAAGACGCTGAGTTTTTTGATCAGAAAGGTCGGAAGTTTGGTGGTTCGAATCCCTAGTGCCGTGTAACCGAGTGAGCTCCCATTACTTGTCCCAGTTTCTGCCAACCTAGCAGTTCAAAAATATGTAAAAATGCAAGGAGAAAAATAGGGACCACCTTTGGTGGGAAAGTAACAGTGTTCCGTGCATCTTTGGTGTTTAGTCATGCCAGCCACATGACCACAAGAGACGTCTTCAGACAACGCTGGCTCTTCAGCTTTGAACCGGAAATGAGCACTGCCTCCTAGAGTCGGGAATGACTAGCACATATGTGCGAGGGGAACCTTTACCTTTATGTGTGACTTTTTCGACTGTGGAAACCACAAAACCCTAACTGGGTCCATTTCTGCTAACCTTTTCCAAAATCAGCAAAGATCAGCCACCCTCCAAATTTTCTGCTCGAAATCTTCCTTTCAATTTCCCAAACCTCAATCCTATCTCAAGCCCATGAACATTGAGTGTGGCCCTTGGTCCCTACCAGTAACATAGATTTTTTTTCTCAAACAGAAAAATTAACAACTACCTTGCTTCTAATTTCATAGCACAAAATGTGCCAAAATAAATCCATTCAAATCCACCAAATCAAATTCAGATTAGCCTTGCCCTAGTTCCATTTTTCTGTGGTTGAATAGAAGCTCCACTTATAAAATCACTTTTTTCAGTACTGTCATTAACACAGGCACTAAATGAATCAGTCAGGAAGACCTGGCAGGTGACGGTGTCGATGACGGCGCCTAGATGTTGCAATCTGGTCGTTGGTTGAAGATATATTTTCTCCAGATTTATGGAGAAGCCCTAGTCCTGGAGGACCTTCATGGTGTACGTCAGGTCTTGGATCACCTGCTGTGGCGATGACGACTGGATGAGGACGTCGTCTAGGTAGCAATGGAACCGCACCGGATGAGATCTGAGAAAAGCTGCCACTGCAGCAAGGATCTTTGTAAACGTCCTGGGGGCCGATGACAGGCCGAACAGCAAGGCCCGATACTGGTAGTGGCGGCCGGCATAAGTGAATCTCAGGTACCGGTGGTGAGTTTTGCGAATGGGTATCTGGAGGTAGGCCTCTTTGAGATCTACGGATGTCAAGATGTCTTCTGGCCTGATGCAGCCCAGGATGGATTGTTGGGATTGCATCTTGAATCTCCAGTAAGTTATGTGATAATTTACTCTTTTTATATTTAGGATTCCCCTCCACCTCCCGGAGCTTTTGGGGACCAGGAACAGAATGGAGTAAAATCCTGTTCCTTCCTGACCTGGTGGAACCGGTTCTATGGCCCTGATCTCCCTGAGATGCCTGATCTCCTGGCCCATGAGAACCTTTTTGACAGGACACGAAGGGGTGGGACAGCGGATGAAGTATCGGGGGGAGGGGAGAGAAATTCCAAGGTGAGACCCAAGCGAATTGTCTGTAGGACCCACTGATCTGATGTGATCTGCTCCCATTGGGCGTGGAATAACTGAAGATGCACACCTATGGGAGCTGACCGTTGGTGGTCACTTGTATCTTTTGAAAGGGTGGGAACCAGACCCCTCTTGAAAGGGATGCTGGAGAAATTCTGCTGGCAACCTCTGTCGCGAAATGACTGACAGTCCTAGGACCAGTCAGCCTGCTGTAAGTACGGCCAATGGAAAGAGGTGGAGCTGGAAGAAGGCTCCACATTCCGAAAGGGCTGCCTCCTGTAGGAGTTGGAGCCCTTCCGGTCAGATTTCTTGGTGACCGATGGCATCACCTTCTTTTTGTCCTTGTTTTCTACTAGGATTGGGTCCAGAACCTCCCTGAAAAGCTTGTTCCCCTTTAAAGGGTGCCAAGACCAGCTTCCATTTGGAGCGCATGTCAACGTTCCAGTGCCTGAGCCACAAGAGACGTCTAGTAGTGACATTGGATGCCAAGGCCCGGGAGGCAAATTTGGCTGCGCTCAGGGTGGCATCGGCGGTCTACTTACTGACATACTGCCTTAATTTAGTATCTCCGGCCGGAAGTTTGGTCAGCAACTGTCTCAACTAGAAAAGGGTGGCCCTAGAAAGGAAGGACGCCAAGACGTACGTTTTAATTGCCCAAGCCGCCGCCTGGTGCGTTGTGTGGCAGGCGTTCTCTGTTCTCTTGTCCTCTGCTTTGAGTCCCTCCAGCAAATCGGGAGGGAGTACAGAGGATGAGGTAAGGGCTGCCACAGGAGGATCAATGGGAGGTAATTTAAGCAAGTCCTCCAGACCTCTTATCATTGCTACCAGGAGTAGCAAGGGTGGCTGGTTGTGCCCATTGCTTTTGAACCACATTCAAAAAGATCTTGGGGACTGGCACTATCTCCTGGGCCGACACAGGCTCCTCAAAGAGGTGCCCAGATAGGTCGTCTGGGTCATGACTCACCTGAACTAGGGGGTAGACCCCAAACAGGTCAAGACCTTTGCCTTATTCAAGATGGTTTTGAAGTTGGCAAGCTTAAATAAGCCCAAAAAGACAGGTTTTTCGAATGCAACCCCTTTGTCCCCAGAAAACTCAGGGTCCTGCCTAGGTACGATGTCCTCTTCCTCCCAGTCAGAATCCTCACTGGCCAGAGAGGAATGTGGAGACTGAGAAGGCTGGATGAATGGCGTTTCTCTGGGAGCATTTTGGGGCTGGAGATGTCAGGTCTTGCGCGGGTGCTTGCCTCGCTGCAGCATGCCCGCCTCTATGCCCTGGGATATAGCCCTGTTAATGACCTCCTGCATTTCTGCTGAAAGGTTGGGGCCCTGGTCCTCAATGGGTCGAACTCCTGGAATGGGTCAGAGGGCCGGCTGATGGGGTGCCAAGAAGCCCACGGGAGTGGGCCCTTCCTCCAGGTCTGAAAGACAGATGAAGAGATCAGCCTGGTCAACCATTGAAGGACCTGGAGAAGCCCCCATGGCAAGGGAAACAGTGAGAGAAACCTCTTGGCCCTCCTCATCACTATCAGAGACAGGTTGCCTCTGATCTGGGTGAACCTCCACAGAGGGCTCCACTGGAGACACCGATTAGGAGGTTTGGGCCTGCTGCTGAGCCTTGAAAAATTGCTTCTCTAAGGCCTTCTGGCGACGTATGGCATCCTTATCCAGGCCCGATCCATGTTTGGGTCCAGGCCTAGAATAGGGTTTGCTACCCCTGATGGCTTCCCAGGCAGCCTTGCCAGCTTGCCTGGAGAAAGCTCTGGATGAGGGCCCAATCTGCTCTGAGTTCTCAGGGATCTGATCCTCCATGGCTGAAAGTTGGGGTCTAACTGAAACAGGCAGGGACTACCTCCACTCACCACCTTCACAGTTGCTCACTGCGGACCAAAGCGTTCAGAAGAGAGACACAGAAGGTCACTGAGATCAGATCCAGCCAAGCAAGAATGTGGTGCGAGCGTTAGCAGCTACCAGCATCTTGCAGGCCAGGTAAGGAGGCGATCTGATAAGCCACGATCCTTGCCGCATTAATCTGGTGGTTTCGCTAGATTAGGAGTCAAATCGCTGGTCAGACCGGACAAGGAGCCTCCATGCGGCACATGCAACAAGTCAGGCGAGCAGGCAGCTGCGGTAATGTGCTCAGAAACGAAACTGGCAAAAACAAAATGGCGGACGGAACTTTCTGTGTCCCAAATCAGCAACCACGGCAGTAATGCAACTCAAATTTGCCACCAGAACTAGAGGGGAGCCCTGAAGAGCCGCGCCGAATGCTGGCTTTGCAAAGCATGGATAGCGGCAACGGAGCCTTCAGCGGGGGTTCCCACCGTAGCAGGGGTGCTGCGACAGCGCTGGCGTCGGCCCTCCGAACCACGCGCCTCTCACAACAGCCCTCTGTGGCCCTACGATGCCCAACTGAACCCAGGATACCAGGAGGACTGAAAAGGTGAGCAAACAGCCAAATTGAAAAGAAAGGAATTTTCCCTCACCAAGTCTGCTCAAGATGAACACATTAAGGGAATTTTCCCTACTTTTAACTCTAGGAGAGTCCAAGCAATCCGTAGAATTGGAGAGAAACTTGAAAGCACATCCACTGGGCTAGCTGAATTGAAAAAAAACTGAAGATAGTCAGCACCAGAGGCGTGACTTAAAGTTTCAATTCAGTTCTGGGCAGATTGCCTGTATTTAAACCTTGCTTTACTCTCCTTCGCAGCGCCCTGGAAAAGTTATAAGGCCATGTGATCGCCATGTGTGATGTTCCCAGCAAGCCAAGTCAATGGGGAAGCTGGCAGAGAAGATCTTTTGTCTTTTGGGATTGCACCCCCTTCCCTGTGATTGTAAGCCGCCCTGAGTCCCCTCAGGGAAAAGGGCGGCCTATAAATCCTAATAAAATGTCTAAAAATAAAAAATAAAAAAAAATCACAAGTTGCAGACACAATATCTTGCTTAACAGCCATGGTGATTTGCTTAACAACCACAGCAAAAAGGTTGTGAAATTAAGTTGGGCCACATGATGCCCCACTTAACAACTACAGTGCTTAATGATGAATGTTCTGGTCCCTACTGTGGTCATAAGTTGAGGAATAACAGAAAGCAAAAGATGTCTTTGGAGATTCTCAGTCTCATCCAGGTCATGGTTGTCCCAAAGGTGCTTTTTCAAGAGGCAACTGGACTGTCTGGTTTTTCTTTGAAGAGGTTTTGCTTCTCATCCAAGAAGCTTCTTCAGCTTTGACTTACATATCCCCTTTGCACCATCCAGTCAGAGCTGAAGAAGCTTCTTGGATAAGAAGCGAAACCTCTTCAAAGAAAAACCAGAAAGTCCAGTTGCTCTTGAAAAAAGCACCTTTGGGGGGAAAAAGCAAAGACTAACATGGTACTCATGCATTTTTTCATCGCACCTTATTGAATAAACCACAACTGTCTGTCTTTCATTAATGTGCAAAGCTATAGTCAAGATTTACAAGCTACAAATATCTGGGTTTAATCAACCTAGGCATCAACTTATTTCCCTTATTTGCTGAAATATTACAAGGAAGCCTCTTAATGCCAGATGCTAATATAAAGCACATTTGCTCATTTAAGCACACAAGCACCACTGTTCAAACTCAATGCTCTTTGGTTCTTTTGTAAATCCCCACAGCTACTTACTTACAGCTGCTAATGCCATATGACTAGAATCACCATCGTATCTACACAATGAACAGTAGATTACTGTGGTATGTTAAGTGAAGACGTCAGGCTGGAGAAACTAAGAACATTCTCTCGGCAAGAAGCTAATTCATTTCAAGCCGTTGGGGTTACGATGACAGAAAAAAAACAAACACCGGTCATCAAATCGTGAGAAATCTGGCCACAGATGGGCTTGCAAAATGACTTTCATTGCAACTGTAGGTAGACCAAGATTTGTTCATATGGTCTAGAAACCAGGTTACTTAAGTTCCACTTTTAAAATGCAATAGCTGAAGAGGAAGGATGTCAATAAAGTTTGCATGCTGAAGATCCAGGCATAGTCCTTGACTTATAAAGTCCTTGACTTATAGTCCTTAACCATAAAATTGATGTCTCGGTTCCTAAGACCATCAAAAATATGTTTTCCGATCGTCTTAGGCGACCCCTGTGAAAGGGTCGTTCGACCCCCCAAAAGGGTCCCGACCCACAGGTTGAGAACCACTGCCCTATAGCATCATTTTGAGAATAGAAGTTGAAACAGTTTCTGTCCAGGGTGTGTATTGAAATTATACTTCATATTCTGAACTGCCCATCTTCTTTAGAGGTAGCATCATCAGTGCTAGCATTATCATAGCACTGATGGTTTCACCTAGTTTGAGTCTCATGTGCAGGAAAATAACCCAACTCAGAGAGCACCAGGAAGAAGTCCCATTCCCACACATTGGCTGCTGATGAAAATTGCTTGATGCCCTGCATTGTTCTTAGAAGGGGGTCTGCTCTGCAACCTATCACCTATCATTTCAGACTGTTGGTTAATGCACCGCTCCGCGAGATCAGGTAACACATAAACCATCACACAATCTATCGGAGGGAAATGTTCCGTCAAAGTTCAGTACAGAAAATAAACCATTTGAGGCTTTTGTACTTTCACTTCTCAAAAACTGCATGAATTTTACAGTGTTACGCCAAACTGCACTGTGGTTTTTCATAAAAGGTAAACAAACCAACCAACAGCCTTCCAAGTGAGCTGCAAAAATCCACAAAGCAAAAATGTAAAATCTTAATTTGCAGCCTTGGTGATCTTTCCTTCCCAGAGTTTAAGGGCACCTCTTGGGGTTGTGTGAACCATTCTGTCAGGTGCTTGGGAAAGTGAGCAAATTGCCTTTTCCAACACACTGCAGGAAATATCAAGGTGTTGTATGCTCTTGATGCTTCAGCGCAACCACTCTATAAAGGCCTCTCCTTATTGTCTGTGGATTTGTGTACCCGTACAAGTGACAGTTCTGCTGGAATTGTCAACTACATCAAAGCTCTTTACCAACAAAAGAGAGAGTTTGTAGCTCAGGGTTAAACAATGGGGGCCTTGGTGCTCCCTGAGCATGGTTGTCTGCTTCTGCAAGCGTTTCATTGATGATGTTACCTAGTTGGGTAATGAGATGTCTGCAAGAAAACGACCATGTTCAGAAACCACCAAATTCCATGGCAAGTATTTTGTATGCATAAACACATGTTCAAATAACACAAGGTGGTTTTCAAAATGATTATGATAAACCACCAAACAATGTTCCCCCCCAAAATTCACACAATTCTAGCATCTCTATGGTTGCCTTCATATATACTCTGTTTCCCTGAAAATAAGCCCTCCCCAGATAATAAGCCTAAGAGCCGAGGTGGCGCAGTGGTTAAGGTGCAGTACTGCAGGCTACTTCAGCTGACTGTTATCTGCAGTTCAGCGGTTCAAATCTCACTGGCTCAAGGTTGACTCAGCCTTCCATCCTTCCGAGGTGGGTGAAATGAGGACCCAGACTGTGGGGGCGATATGCTGACTCTGTAAACCGTTTAGAGAGCGCTGAAAGCCCTATGAAGCAGTATATAAGTCTAACTGCTATTGCTATTGCTAATCGGGCTTTTCAGCGCAAGCACTAAAATAATCCCTCCCCTGAAAATAAGCCCTCTCCAAAAATATTGCAACACAGCAATAGCCATGAGGTGACCAAGCTCGTCACCTCCTGCACCTCAAAAATAATAAGACCTCCCTGAAAATAAGGCCAAGCACTTATTTTGGGGAGGTGTCAAAAGAAAATAAGACCTTGTCTTATTTTTGGGTAAACATGGTACATATACCTTGGGCAGTTAAGCATTGATGTCCATAGGTTGCTGGGATTTAGTTAAGGTTGATGGACTGGGTTTGAACAAAGCACTGAACTGTGTAACTTGATCAAATCATCCAGGGTTGCCTAATTCTTCATCCATGCACATGCACACAAAACCCTAAGCAACATTTGCACAGCCCTATGAGTTTTCCTTAGCATCAAGGAGAGAATTATGCTAGGTTGTGTAAATAAAAAAAAATTAAACTAAGCAAAACTGAAAAATACATCTGCTACATCTTAACTAACTGCAGTCATGTAAACACAAGCATAATCCGTACCATGCACTTTCTTTTCACATTTCATCCAGAATCTAATAAAAGTCATAATCTACCATGTTTCTTTTGACCCCCCAAATCAGTGCTTGGCCTTATTTTTGGGGAGGTCTTATTATTTTTGAGGTGCAGGAGGCGGCAAGCAGGATCACCTTATGGCTGCTGCTGCATTGCAATATTTTCAGGGTGGGCTTATTTTCGAGGGAGGGCTTATTTTAGCGCATGCGGTCAAAAGGCCAATTGGGTTTATTATACAGGGAGGTCTCATTTTCAGGGAAACAGGGTCTATGAATATTGTTTTATCAGATTTGCCTTGGGATGCTTGCTTTTTATTTAAAAAAAAGATAGACAATATTTGTCTTTTCAATTTTTGATACATAGCACAATTTATAAAACAGTAGGATGAAATTTTAAAAAACTGACTTACTGAAGGTTGTGGGAGTGCTAAAAGCTAAACGCTACCCAAAAAAAAGTGTCAAAAATAGAACTTTCTGCTTATTCATATGTTGTGCATGATTTTTATACACATCAATCACCTTCCCTGCTCCTCGTTGCCCTTTTCCAAAACCAAAGCCTCTCTAACCTACAAGCATCTTCTTGCAAAGAATGTGTTTGAATTCTCTGTACATTTTAGATGCCATTTTTTGGCTCCCGTTCAGCTTTACTATATCCTTTTTGAAATGTGGTGAGCAGATGCGGGCGTCTCACAAAAACAATTTGTACTGGCGAGAGAAGGGAAATTGTATCATTAGCAGCCAGATGCAGCATTCAATGCTTTTTTTTTTTTTTTTTTTTAAACCTATTATAGAAAAACCTGCATTGTGTAGAGGTGGCATATATCAAACAATGTTCTTCTCCGAGACTGCTACAATCACTTTGGGTTGCAGGGCTTTAGCTCAAAAAGAGACAAATGCCCAGCTATTAAAGAATCAATATGATGATTTAAGCAAAACAACACATGTATTTTTCGGAGTATAAGACGCACCAAGATTTTGAAGAGGCAAATTTTAAAAAATAGTTTTTGCACTCTGCAGACCTCCCAAAAAATGGCTCATTTTTCACGAAAACGGGCCTGTTTTTGGTTAAAAAAAAGGGCATGAATAGCCTTTACGAGGCTTGTAGAATGCTCCTGGAAGGGGCAAAAATGAGCAAAAAACGGCCTGTTTCTGGTCAAAAAAAGGGCTTGCATAGCCTTAAGGAGGCTTATAGTGTGTTTCTGGGGGATTGGGGTGGGTGGGCAAAATTGAGCAAAAAAAAGTCCTGTTTTTCGCTCATTTCCAGTCCCCAGGAGCACTCTGGAAGCCTCCTAAATGCTCTGCATGGCCATTTTGGTGAAAGGGACGGGGTTTCGGGAGGCCAAAAATGCTGTATTCAGTGTATAAGAACGCACCCAGTTTTTCACCCTCTTTTTTGAGGGAAAAAGGTGCGTCTTATACTCCAAAAATACAGTACTTGAAAACACCCAGAGCCATCCTATGTAGCATTGTGGGTAGTTTATAATATACCTTAGGAAGCAGATTGCATACGTCTTGATTATTTGCAAGAATACATTTGCAGGAACATGTGAAATGCATTCACATACATTTCTAAAGATGCATGGGGAAACAATGTCTAGAAATCCCGGGCAGAAAAATTCAGCTTTGGAAAAAGACAATGCAAATGACTTACACTAGCCAAATTGTAAAATTCTTGTTGATGTACTACAGGTGGTCCTTGACTCACAACCAAGTTGCTTGACCAAATTTATGTCCAACCCCAAAAAAGAGGGATTTACAACCTGGATTCAATATTCTGACTGTGGTCTAGGATTTTTTGTCTCTGTCACATGTTCGCGCCCCCTTCACCCCACCGCCTTCCAATCACAGCGACCTCCAGTAATAACATTAGATCTGAATCCTTCCCAGCACATTCCAGCAACCTAATCATGACGTTCTTTTTCTCTAAAGAAGATTTCGGTATTATGCATTAAGACTTTGCAGCTTTAGTAACATTTTTCTGGACCAAACGTTTTTTTTCTATAAGAGAACTAGTCTACATTACATTAATCATAGTAGGCCATAGGGATTAATTAAAACAGAAAAAAAAAACAGTAAAACCCAGTCTCCAACTTACTCCTCACTTTATCACATTAGTCATCTTTCATCGTTATCTTTTACTGGTATTTGCTATAATTTCCTTGATTGTTGTGAACCACCCAAAGTCATTGAGAGTTGGGTGGCATACAAGTTTAACGTATTGCCCTATTGTTGCTGCTGTTACTTGTCTACAAGTAAAGTACAAATCCTATTTGTGCTCACTTGATGGATGTAAAAAGGGGCAGATTCAACTCTTTCAGCTCACCAGGAACTGGACAAAAGACAACTTTTCTACAAACTCAGAAATATGTAAAATAAATAGGAGGTCATTCTTCTAACAACATTCTTCCATGCAAGCCATATATCCCCCAGAGAGCAGGATAAATACAAAGAGGATTGGGTGAATGGGAACTAATTGTTTTGCCTCTGGGAGATAATTCTTCAATAATTTTGTTCCTAAACTTAAATCTCATTTAGAATCATTTGTCCTTTCTTTTTCATTTCTCTATTCTTTCTTATGGAGAAAAGCCTACAATAAATGGTATAGGGCAATGGTTCCCAAACTTGGCAACTTTAAGACTTGTGGACTTCAACTCCCAGAATTCTCCAGCAGCTGGCTGGAGAATTCTGGGAGTTAAAGTCCACAAGTCTTAAAGTTGCCAAGTTTGGGAACCACTGGTATAGGGCTGTGATGGTGAACAGGTGGCACACGTAGACATATTTGATGGCACGCCAACAATCAGCGCCAGCACGAATGCGCGCACTAGCCAGCTGATTTTTCGCCCTTGCAGAGGGCCAGGAGAGGCCGTTTTCATCCTCTTCAGGCTTCAGGAAAGCCTCCGGAGTCTGGAGAGGGTGAAAAACGGCCCCAACAGCTCAACCGGAAGCTTCCCCATGGTCATGTGATCAAAATTCAGCCGCTTGGCAACTGGCGGGCCTTGATGTCAATTGCAGTGCCCCAGAGTCATGTGATTAACTTTTGCAACCTTCTAAGTGAATGGGGAAGCCAGATTCATTTCACAACCCTGTTATTAATTTAACTATT
Organism: Thamnophis elegans; assembly: GCF_009769535.1. NCBI lineage: Eukaryota > Metazoa > Chordata > Lepidosauria > Squamata > Natricidae > Thamnophis > Thamnophis elegans. The sequence goes on from NC_045550.1 coordinate 54,901,147, forward strand.
GCAGTGATTCACCTAAACAACTGTGGCGAGAAAGGACACCAAATGGGGCAAAACTCAATTAACAAATGTGTTGCTTAGCATCATAAATTTTGGGCTCCATTGTGGTCATATGTCAAGTATTACCTGTATATAGTGCAATGCTTATTCACACATAATACCTTTTGTTCTGACCCCCCGCCCTCTTCTCTGTCCAGGAACGAAAGCCAAAACAGACGTACAAAAGAATGTTTTAATCAGTCCAGACTCTTGTTGGCTGCAAGCCCAAAATAAACACACAGATAATCGCTCTGGCAAAAAGTCCTATAAACTCACGCAGCACTGCAAATAGGCTTCTCCCAGCAAACCACTTATCCAAGTTGGTTTCTTTTGATTTGTGAATGTGAACGAGAACGTTGACTCCTGCAACCAGGGTGTGGCACAAACAGTCTCTTTTATACTCAAGAGAAGATCTTCATCAGCATCAGCTAATCACAACCATCTCCTACAATTACGCCGTTGTTCTTTACGCTGAGTAGCCCTTCGCCTGCATGCATCCTGAAACAACTCCCAAATGTTTTCCTGAACATTCCCTTTGATCCCATGCTCTGCCGCCACCTGGTGGCCAACCAGTGTCTCCTCGCCCTGCTCGGAGTTGACACCCTGTCCAGGGTCCTCCACGTCCTCCAAGGCTGACTCATAAGACCCCTCGCTGTCAGAGTCTGGCGGCAGCTCCAACGGCACCTGCCGGGCCACAACACCTTTCCTGTTACTATTGTTTGGAAAGTTATTTTAAATTTTATTTTAGGTCTTGGTCAACTAATTGTTCTGGAATGCTGCTTTATTTTATGTAAAATTGCTATATTTTCTGTGGATTACACAAATGAATGGGTAACAAAAATGCAATGTGTACATATACAGTCGCATAGCAACTGTCTTTAGGTTATCAATTCTTGTGAATGAAGACTTAGGGCAATAAGCAAAGCCTAATTATTAAAATCCCTAATTTGACACCCACCAGATGTGCTGGCAGTATAAAACCATGAAAGTCTTCAAATTGTGGTCCCAAAACATCTGGAGACTGCCAGATGGGCCCAAGAGATTTGAAGATAGTAGAGCAAACAGGGTAATTATCAAATATTTCTTTGCTGCTTGTCCAGCAAAGTAGCTCACATAATGGCTATTTTCATTATCTAGATCAGTGTTTCTCAACCTTGGCAACTTGAAGATGTCCGGACTTCAACTCACAGAATTCCCCAGCCAGCATTCGCTGGCTGGGGAATTCTGGGAGTTGAAGTCCGGACATCTTCAAGTTGCCAAGGTTGAGAAACACTGATCTAGAGTTATATATCCGGAAGATTTATATAGCTGCTCAACTCATATAACCATGACTCTGAATGGACATATACTAAATAAAATTTAGAGTTTTTAAGCCAGGAGTAGGCAACCTCTAACAAGTGAATCAGTGTTTGTGTATGTGCTTATGTGTTTGTGTAATGTATGTTCTCTGCAATTTACTTTGACCACTATTTTGAGTCAGGAAAATGCCACAACCTGCAATTTTCATTCTATCCACAGTTTGTTGGACAAGTCAAAATTGGCTGTATTCACTGTGCTACGCTATATCCCAGGGATTGAGTTCTCACAACACAGTAAGCTAAAATAAGAAAACTAACACTAGCACTAGCAGTGAATGCAGTCTTGAAGGATGGAAACACTAAACGCAGTGGTGGGTTACGACCGGTCCGCCCCGGTACAGGCATACTGGTGCCTGCTGGGAGCACTGGGTACCGTTCCGGTATGGTGCTCCAGAGGGCTCATCCGCCCGCCCGCCGTCCTTACCTCTATTTGAGCTCTTCGGGGCTTCCGCACACGAAGCATACGGCACCTGCGCGATGCTCCTCCGAGCAGCTGGAGTGCCGCAGGGGCGTTGCGGAGCATTGCAGATGGTAAGTACGTATGCATGCGCTGTGCGTGCTCATGTGGTGGACACTGGGCCCCGTTGCACCGTACCGGTTGCAACGGGATCCGGAACCCACCACTGACTAAAAGGGAATTTTTATAGCTCAGGGTTGAATTGTAGGGTCCTTGGTGCTCTTTCAACTTTGTGATTTTCTTGAACATGTTTTATTACCAAACCAGGTAACATTATTAGAGCTAGAGCAAACCCCCACTCCCTTCTAATATTGATGCCTAATTGGGTAATGAAATATCTGCAAAACAAAAAACAAAAGAAACTCATGAAGCCCAGAGAGCATCAAGGATCCCACAATAGGAACACCTCTTCAAATGCAGGCATTAAGCGTAACTAATTCAGGAATGATGAAGAAACTTGCATTTTAAAACTAGGTTCATTGATTATCTATATTAGAGAACTCTCTGAAAGCAAAGTTAAATTCAAACATTTTTACTGTTCGGGGGGACGACGACCCAATTGCTAATCTAGCCAACACAGGGGGCACCATCTGAATTTTATGCATATATTTTAAAAGCAGCCAAACAAAAAGTACAATATAATGTACAGCTTCATCTGGACGTAGACAACTTGCCCATTTTGAATGCAAACTTGTTCAAGTGTAAAATGAAGGATGATCCTATTTTAATTTTTTTTAAAAACTTTTTTTTTAAAAAACCAACCAGTAAATTGTCTGCTGTTCTTGTAATCTGCTGTTCTAAATCCTTTGGAAACTAAGTTCTTTGCTGTTATTTTTTTTTAAAAGAAAACATCTATGGTAGGTGAACTTTAAACAAGCGATTGATTTATTAATTCTAGATATTTTGGGTTCCCAACTGAGACAAACTCTGCTGAAAAGAAAATGAGTTCAGGAAAGTGCTGTGTCCACCAGGAATACCAAGATAGGATTGTGAATTTATATTTGTAGCAGACTTATTTGGAAGAAAGAGAGAGGGAGAGAGAGATATTTGGGGGGGGAGGGAAGGAGGGAGGGTAAGAGAGATAGACAGACAGACAGAATGAATTAATGAATGAATTAATCAACTACAGGTGCAGAATTTAAAAGGATCATATTTCCCAATTGGTTAACATAATGCCTGACTTTTTCAAGAGGCCACAAAGGTGAGTTAGTTGGTATAAATCACTCTTCTTTAAAATGGGTCAGGTTATACATATACTGTATTTTTGGAGTATAAGATGCACTGGAGTATAAGGCTCCCCAAGAATTTGAAGAGGTACATTAAAAAAAAGTTTTTGCACTCTGCAGGCTTCCCAAACCCTCTGCATGCCTCATTTTTTTGTGAAAAACAGGGCATGCAGAGACTTTGAGAGGCCTGCAAAGTGCTCCTGGGGGTTAGGGGGCAAAAACAAGCAAAAAATGGCCCATTTTTTCACAAAAACAGGCCCCTGGGGCCTGGGGCATCAAAAACAAGCAAAAATGGCCCATTTTTGCTCATTTTTGGCCTGCCCAGCCCCCAGGAACAATTTGCAGGCCTCCCAAACCCTCTGCATTTTTGCAAAGGGGGCGAGGTTTCAGGAGGCCAAAAATGTTGTATTCAGTGTATAAGACGCACACAGATCTTCTCCCTCTTTTGGGTTAGGCATTACTCTGAATGTTCACCAATGATATTAAGACTTCTGCTGCTGTGGGAATAGAGCATTACTTGTTTAAATGCCTCTTTCTTTTAATAGCTTCTACTAAATTAGCCTAGTCATCACCATGTGTGAAAGGCAAAATACAGTATTTAGGATGTTCTGTTAGTGTTGCAGAAAATGACTTAAAATGACTTAAAATGAATAACTACCAACTTCCTGTAAGTGACAATTTAGTGTATGCCATATTCATGTGTCAATATAATATAAGGCCAGGAGTTCCATTCACACATGAGTCTTCAAACCAAACTGGTAGTCTCTCTCTACTTCCACTTAAGAAGCAAAGAGAGACTACCAGTTTGGTGTAGTGGTTAAGTCGTAAAGTCACAAGATTAGGAATCAGGAGACCATAAGTTCTAGTCCTGCCAATGCAAAAAGTCAACTGGATGACCTTGGGTCAGTCTGTCTCTCTCAGCCCAGGACGGAGGAAATGGGCTGAAAACCTTTCCAAGAAAGCTGCAGAAACTTGTCCAGTAAGTCTTCTGAGAATTGGAAAGAAAGGAAAGAGGATCTTAGGCAGATAAGTCAATGGAAAATGGTACCTATAATATATTAGTTGGACAGCTGGCACAGCATAACTGTTAGAATAGAATAGAATTACTGAGTTGGAAGGGACCTTGGAGGTCTTCTAGTCCAACCCCCTGCTTAGGCAGGAAACCCTACACCATTTCAGACAAATGGTTATCCAATATCTTCTTTAAAACTTCCAGTGTTGGAGCATTCACAACTTCTGGAGGCCAGTTGTTCCACTGATTAATTGTTCTAACTGTCAGGAAATTTCTCCTCAGTTCTAAGTTGCTTCTCTCCTTGATTAGTTTCCACCCATTGCTTCTTGTCCTGCCCTCAAGTGCTTTGGAGAATAGTTTGACTCCCTCTTCTTTGTGGCAACCCCTGAGATATTGGAACACTGCTATCATGTCTCCCCTAGTCCTTCTTTTCATTAAACTAGACATACCCAGTTACTGCAACCATTCATATGTTTTAACCTCCAGTCCCCTAATCATCTTTGTTAAGGGAGTTAAGGGAGAAACTATTATCTGAATACTACCTCACATTTAGTTGAAAAATGTAAATTATGTCAGATTATTTTGTTGTTTCCTATTTCCTGAAAGTGTCTTAAAATAACCTAGAATAATGCAATAACTGTAAGAACTCAAAATGCTCAGTTTAATCTAATCTGAGCCTTAAACCTAATAGCAAAAGCAATAACACTTAGACTTTCAGTACTCTCTGGGAAGTTTATAGTGTCAGCATATTGCTCCTAATAATCTGGGTCCTCATTTTACTGACCATGGAAGAATGGAAGGCTGAGTCAACCTTGAGCCTTGATTGAACTCCAGGCTGTGGGCAGAATTATCCCGCAATACTGCGTTCTAACCACTGTGCTATCCAGGCTCCTAATAAAGCTTCTTTCCCCTAATCTGAGTCCCTCTGGGACTTAAACTAAAACTCTCAGAGCGCTTAAGATCTCATATGTAATTGACATGTCAACTGGCAATTCCACAAACTGCAATTTCAAAATATTTGGATGACCTAAAACGTGGCAAGGCTGAATTATGAAGTGATAAATCTCTCAAATAATCACGTTCAATAATTTTGGAGGAAGAGTTCTCTAAACATCCCCATTATAAGCCCAAGTATACAAATTGTATAAATAAGTTACATTCGCAAAGTTGTTGTAAAACATTACAATAAAGTGCTGCACTATGCAAAAACCTTAGTGTTCCATCCCAAGGAATTACTGTCACTCAATAAATTAAAATTAATATCTTGGAGGTGAACCCTTTTTAATAAATATCCAAGGCATTTTTAAGAAATATGTTAAAACTGGGTAGAAAAGATGCTGGTAGCATGGGTGATATCTGAATCTCTTCTAAGCCACCAGCTAATCCAAATGTATAAATATTTTGTTCCCAGGCAGATAAAAGGGAAAATAGCTTGCATGACTCTTCATTTAAATCCATCTAGACATCAGCCAGCCTCACAGACAGCTGTATCAAAACTCTTTATTTACTGCATGCAGCAAGCCTGTTTTATATTACAATTGTGGGTCAACTTTTATGACATACAGAAGGCATCACTACCAATTTGGTCATGTTCCTCTGAGAAAAACCAACACAGGCAATTTCCTCGCCGTAGACTGAACCCAAGAGGAGTAAACAATTAGAGAACCAGATAATAGTAGCTCATAAATTGATAGCATCTCTACAGAACGATTTTTACTGACAGCAGAAACTGTCCATGAAAGTAGATGTTGAACAAGAAAGTAGAAAGTAGCAGCTCTATTTATCAGAAAATCTTATGAGGGTAGATATACTGTGAGTTATAGGTTCAATGCTGTAAACCTGCGGTTGATGGCATTATTCTTTATTGGTCAAATGTGAGGGGACACACAAAGTATTTGTCTTTGGTGCCTAAATTCTCAGGGTACATACAAACAAAAAGTAATACAATCATAAGATACCAATAGAGGTAAAGGTTCCCCTCGCACATATGTGCTAGTCATTCCTGACTCTAGGGGGCGGTGCTCAACTCCGTTTCAAAGCTGAAGAACCAGTGCTGTCCGAAGACGTCTCCATGGTCATGTGGGCGGCATGACTAAACACAAAAGGCACACGGAACACTATTACCATCCCACCAAAGGTGGTCCCTATTTTTCTACTTGTATTTTTACGTGCTTTCAAACTGCTAGGTCGGCAGAAGCTGGGACAAGTAACGGAAGCTCACTCCATTACGCGGCGCTAGGGATTCGAACCGCCGAACTGCCGATCTTTCTGATCAACAAGCTCAGCGTCTTAGCCATTGAGCCACCACGTATGTTTTAAGGGATCGTAAATGCTGCATGGGTTTTAAACCATCTTTTTGTCCTCAGCTTCAAAATTTTATCATTTACTTACGTTGTGGTTCAGTCACTTAACTGGATTCTCACAGTCAGATTCTCATAGATTTAAGCCATACTGTAGTGTGATTGGTTTAGGCTTAGCATGTTGTGTGAACTCAGCTATGGTAGATTGTAAACTATGGTTAATAGTTTATCACTGTGCACGGTGCAAGGGATTCGAACTGCTGACCTTCCTGATCGACAAGCTCAGCGTCTTAGCCACTGAGCCACCATGTCCCTGATACCAATAGGAGAAGGTAATGATACCAATTCAGAAGATAATTAAGACAGTACTACACAACCTTCCAGATTGGTTCATCTTTAATTCTCATTACCTTTAGTTGGATCTGAAGTCCAAATATATTCAGAGGATACTGGAATGGGTTAAGTAGAATGAGACAACTGATTGTTTCACAGATTTTTACATGCCAAAACCACTTAGTACCACGACCATGTTCCTCAGGAACGGAACAAGAAACAAAAAGGGTGCCAGTTAATTCAGTTTCTCTACATACTATAATTCCCCTTACATAATTTAAATCATGATGATGTCCATAAAGTAATTTGAGATGTCTCGTCACACTTCTCTTCTGGAAACTTTAGTCCCAATCGAATAATGCAGATTAAGCTACTGGGCAAAATGGAATTACATATAAATGTACCCAGTTTAGACCTGGTGCCTGTGATTTGTGGCTTTGGGATCTTGGATACAAGGCTAAATTTGTGGATCTTGCTCCAATTGCAAGAAATCTAAAGCAATAAGGCAAACTTTCAATCACAGATAGTCCTCAACTCGCAACCACAATTCAGCCCAAAATTCTGTCCCATTTTGTGACCTTTCTTGCCACCATTGTTAAGTGAATCACTGCAGCTGTTAAGCTAGTAACATGGTTGTGAAATGAATCTGACTTATTGGTTCTGCTGGTTAGAAGGTTGCAGAAGGTGACCACGTGACTCTGGGACACTGCAATCATCATAAATAATATGCCAAATTTCATATCCAAATAATATGTCAAATTAATATCCAAATTTTGATCACATGACTACGAAGATGCTGCAAAGATCATAAGTGTGAAAAACTATCACCTTTTTAGTGCCATTGTAACTTTGAATAGTTAAGGACTATAAGTAGTTATCGCAGGTTGGCTAAAGAATATTCTACCCAACCTACTACAGCTTTATGTCCTTCTGTGCCTGAGAAGGATTCTGTAGTCTAAAGTTACAGAGTCTTTACTCCCACCAACAGTCCCCTATTTCAGGGGTTTCCAACCTTGACAACTTTAAGACTTGTGGGTTCACCGACAAAACCGCGCTCGACTAAACCGCGTCGCTGACGTCATCAACAGGGCGACAACAGCGCAGAGATAGAAGCACGCTGTAAACTCTAAACCTAAAATTAACCCCTAAACCTAACCCCCCTAAACCTAACCCTAAACCTAACCCTTAACCTAACCCTTAACCTAACCCTAAACCTAATCCTAACCCTTAACCTAACCCTAAACCTAACCCTAACCTTTAACCTAACCCTAACCCTAACCCTTAACCTAACCCTAAACCTAACCCTAACCTTTAACCTAACCCTAACCCTAACCCTTAACCTAACCCTAAACCTAACCCTTACCTTAAGTTGAATCGGCTTGCTTTCAAAGCGCTATTTAAAGCGCCCTTCTTTCTTCGTGCTGGCTGTTGTCGCACTGTTGATGACATCAGCGACGCGGTTTAATCGGGCGCGGTTTAGTCGAGTGCAGTTTTGACGGGTCACGAGACTTGTGGGCTTCAATTCCCAGAATTCTGGGAATTGAAGTCCACAAGTCTTAAAGCAAAGCTGGCTGAGGATTTCTGGGAGTCGAAGTCCACAAGTCTTTAAGTTGCCACGGTTGGGGACCCCTGCCCTATTTGGCTTGTATCCACACACCTACGAAGTGGCAGAGTACAAAGTCTCCAACTATTCCAAAAAGAGCAAGGCCATTCAAGCAAAGTTACCATTTGGGGCTACTATGAATACAGAGAGTAAATACTGCAATGCATTCTACAGATGACCATGGGACGGCTTATTTATCCTTCTGTCTGCAAGGCATTTGGGGTTTTGAAAGATCAAATAACTTTATTATCCAAGACCCTGCTGAATATGTACAATCAAAAACCATAGGGCAGATATCAGCCACTTGGGGTCCTGCAAATACAGCTTCCACCATATCCTGCAAAGGATAAACACTTATAATCCCACATATCTTGAGGATACCACAAAGACGATAATTGAACTAGCACAGCAAAAACATAGAGGAAGCAAACAAGTGGAAGGATTTTTGGACTTTAATTGAAGCAATTGCAGGGCCATAATGAAACAACCAAGAAGCACGAGAATTGTATAAGAAATTGTCCCAAAGGTGCTTTTTTTTTTTTCAAAAGGCAACTGGATTTGCTAGTTTCCTTTTCTTTGAAAACGGTTTGCTTCTCGTCCAAGAAGCTTCTTCCGTTCATGCTCATAGTCACCATTTATATGCATATGAAAAACCCATTTAATTCTTTTTTGCTCAGCTTACTAGTGTCCCAGTCCACACTGTGCTTTTTCAGTTGGACATTCCAGCTGGTACTACATTTCTTCTTCCACATATTTCATCTTTCTCCATGCTTTGATAAGGATACGGTTGGAGCATGGATCACTCTAACAGAATTTGCCCATCAACAATTAAGCAGAGTATTTGGCGTAGACTCAGTGGATGTTTTGTACAGCAAAATAGTCTATGGCAGGGGTGTCATAGATCTGGCCCGCGCCACTGCCCTGGAATCAGCAAAAGAACCAGCCCGTGGTACCTCTGCCAGCAAAAACGGAGCTTGCAAGGGCTGCGGGCAGCCCTCCTGAACTCCATTTTCACTGGCGAAGGTTGCAGGAGACTATCGCAGCTGAAAACTAAGCTCAGGAACCCGTTTTTGCTGGCAGAGCGCTTGGGTCACCACAGGTGCCATTGACACGAGTGGTCAAGATGGCCACGCCTACTCTGGCCATGCCCGCTCTGAGGTCAAAAACAACCCTGATGCAGCCCTCAATGAAATCAAGTTTGACATCCCTGGTCGATGGCACCCAGAATGCTTTATCTAAATGAGTGCCTACTTATCCTAGCCCCATAATGACCACCCTATGGCACGCGTGCCACAGGTGGCCCACGGAGCCCTCTCTACGGTCCCACGATCCCTTGACCAGCTCAGCTCCAGCGCACATGCACGCGTGCCTCCCACCGGCCAGCTAGTTTTCAGGTCTCGGCCATGCATGACGGGTGTGTGATGCACGCATGCATGAGGGGGTGGAGCCGCTTTTGGTCCCAGGAGGCTTCAGGGAGGCCTGTTAAACCCAAAACGGGGCACAGGGGTGTGTGTCACATACACACACATGGGGGGAGTGCGCAAGGATGTGCAGGGAGCAGGGCACACGGGAGGGAGCTGTCACACACATGCGCATACTTTCGGCACGCGAAGACAAAAAGATTAGCCATCATTGTCCTAGACCTAAATTATTTCAACTAAGGGTGGGACTGCCATGTCTGAATTGCAAAAATCCACACAAACCACAAAATCGCAGTAAAGACTTAAGAGCCCACATCAGCCTGAGAAAAAGATATCATTGCCTTAAGGAAGCTCCATAAAATTTAACTTGGCTCTCAAAATCTTGAACTCTTTTTCTGTCACCCACTGTTTTGTATTATCCGTGACCTCTTGTAAAGTCTTCTACCGCAGACTTGCAGGTAATTCTCTGGATGGCAAGGAGATTTCCCCATCCTTTGGTAGATTTGGTTCTCAAACGGCATATATTCTGCCTTAGTTCTCTGCTGTGTGGTCTGTATCAAGTAACATCTGTAGGAGGCTTGCAAGAGGACAGGTGGGGCTTTACAATCCGATTCCTGCCCCTTTTATTTCTGTGTTGTTGCCTTCTTGCAGATATTACCCTTGCATGCATCCTCTGCTCAAGATGAGGGTAGGAAGTGGAAGTGGAATGGGAGATAGGAATATCAAGTGCCTAAAGGTAAAGGTCCCCCTTGCATATATGTGCTAGTCATTCCTGACTCTAAGGGGCAGTGCTTATCTCTGTTTCAAAGCCAAAGAGCCAGTGCTGTCCAAAGACGTCTCCATGGTCATGTGGCTGGCATGACTAAATACCAAAGGTGCACAGAACCTTCCCACCAAAGGTGGTTCCTATTTTTCTACTTGCATTTCTACGTGCTTTCGAACTGCTAGGTTGGCAGAAGCTGGGACAAGTAATGGGAGCTCACTCTGTTACGCAGCGATAGGGATTCGAACCGTTGACTTTTCTGATCGATAAGCTCAGTGAACTAATCACTGAGCTATACAACATAACATCTGTAGCTCAGGTTTGAACTGTGGGATCCCTGGTGCTCTCTGAGCTCGGTGGTTTTCTTGCAGATGTTTTGTTACCAAACTAGCTAATATCATCAGTGCCTCTGCGAGAAAAACATCATCAAAAACATCAAGGACTCACAATATGAAGTGAATCTTGCTTCTGCATGCATTTCTTCACAGTGTCACAATTGCCTTCAGAAAATAAGGTAATGTTGTAGACTCTTGTCTACAAAATTGTGGTGAGACATGAATCTTTGTGGTGACGACCTTATTTCTATCTTGGATTGCTTAATTTTCTTTTAACCTCTATATTTTGTTTTCTGGTAAAAGGTTATTTTATGACTTATTCACTATGACACCCATTGTCAGCAAACATTGGTAATTCAGGAATATTGTGAAACGAATTAATTGCAGGGAAGTTACTTTTTCAGGATATTCCCAACTCATCACCTTCTTGGTTAATTACATCAATTGTTTTGATCTTCTTCAGCAGCCTTTGTTTTGTTTTAAAGATTAGGGTTGAGTGACAGCATTGAATTACTGAATGGAAAAACTAGGATGTGACTCTAGAGCAGGGGTGTCAAACTCAATTTCATTGAGGGCCGCATCAGGGTTGTGTTTGACCCCCAGGGGCCAAGGTGGGCGTGGCCAGGGTGGGCATGGCCAGCTTGACATCACTCGAGTTGGGGGCACCTATGGTGGCCTGAGCGCTCTGCCAGTGAAAACAGGCTCCTGAACGCCGTTGTTCTGCCATGGCCTCCTGCAACTCTCTGCCAGTGAAAATGGAGTTCGGGAGAGCTGCATGCAGCCCTCCCAAGCTCTGCTTTTGATGACAGAAGCACCCTGGGCCAGTCCTTTGTTATTTTGAGGGTGGCCCCACGGACCAGATCTGAGTACTCTATGGGCTGGATTTGGCCCCTGGGCCTTGAGTTTGACACTCCTGCTCTAGAGGTTGGGCCATATATGAGATACTATCTTTTACCGTACCTGAGATGTATATGTATCTATTCTGATTATCATATGTTAATACCCTAAAAGTGCTGAGATAAACAAAAGCACTACTAGCGTAAAAGGCCCCAGAAATGCCAATCAGAAAGTAGCCCATGGAAGAAAGCATGAATGGTTTCATCCATGCAGATTCCAGAACTTTTGAGCCTAGAATCTGGAATTCTGGTGCGCGCATTTATTTGAAATTCCTATGCTTAATCATGTAAGAGACCCAGAAAATTTTATTAGTGTGTTTAACGGTGACTTTAGAAAGAACACTTTAATTCCCACAGACACACTATTTCCTACTTGCATCGTCAGGAAAGTTACATAAAACGCTTGTGAAGACCAGGAGGAATAACATAAATGGAACTTTTTCTGGTGACCACAAATTGTGTAATACATTTTCATCAAAGAGTTCTCACATGCAAGTGCCGTTTACTAACAACACTTCTGCTGCTTGTTCTTCCATCTTTCTTGAGTCAATAACATGCGCAACATATTGTGAAACTGGAGTGACAACCAAGTCCTTTCCCAGACAATTTTTAGATATTGTGTCATTAAGCCTGAACAGCACGTCTTATGATCTTGCATGAATCTGGAGGTAAAGAATAGGAGCTAGTTTCTATATCAATAATCACAAAATAACCATTCAACAGATATTTTCACTACTGCAGAGTTCTTGATTCCCTCTAACCACAAATACTTTAGATTAAGCCAAGACAAAACAACTAATTAACACAAGTCCTCAATTTTCATCTAGTTGGTTTATCTACTCACTTTCTGTGTAAAACACTTCCTCCCTCTCTTTATTTGCATCCTTGTCTCAGTCACGTACCTCAACTCTGCATCTATCCGATCCCACGTAATAGTGTTCTCCAGATGTCTGCTACGATTCTCAGACCAGCATAGCTCACATCTGGAAGGCATAGCTTTGGATGGGCTGGCCTAGTTTTTCCTGCATCAGGAAATGAAACTGGGTTCATATGCAACTTCCCAAAATTAGGCAAACTGGAATTGTTCTGGAGGGCTTTGGGGGTGAACTGAAATGCCACCAATAGACATAGATTCTAGGCCAGGGGTGTCAAACTCTTTTTTATTGAGGGCCACATCAGGGTTGCATTAGACCTCGGGGCACCAGGGTGGATGCGGCCAGCTCAAAGTCACTCATGGTGGCCTGTGCGCTCTGGCAGCGAAAATGGGCTCCCGAGCTCAGTTTTCCTCTGCGACAGCCTCCTGCAATCCTCTGCCAGTGAAAATGGAGCTTGGGAGCGCCGCGGGTGGCCCTCCCAAGCTCCATTTTTGCTGGCAGAGGCACCGTAGGCCGGGCCTTCGCTTTTCCAGGGTGGCCCCATGGGCCAGATGTAAGCACTCTAGGAGCCACATCTGGCCCCTGGGTCTTGAGTTTGACACCCCTGTTCTAGACTTATTGGATTTTTTTTTATTATTTAGAAACCCTAGAAAATCAGCCTTCTTATTGAATCGACTCAAGCTCCATGACAGACTTTATTATAAACACTCTGGCTATCAATTAATAATAAAATCAGCATAAAAAATAATTAAGGTCTTAAATTTTACCCGTGACTGAACACAGGCCCAGCAGAGCATGCACTGAGAAATAGCTCTTGCTGCCAGCTTAATATGTGTAATTATAGCTTTGTGGCAGGGTCCTTGCTTTGCAAACAAAAGTTCCCAGATTTAATGGCTGGCATCTATGGCAAATCTAGACAGCATACTAAAAAGCAGAGATATCATCCTGCCAACAAAAGTGTGTATAGTCAAGGCTATGGGTTTCCCAGTTGCAATGTATGGCTGTGAACACTGGACCATAAGAAAGACTGAGCGCCAAAGAATTGAGGACTTTGAACTATGGCGCTGGAGATGACTCCTGCGAGTCCCTCGGACTGCAAGGCCATCAAACCGGGCAGTCCTAGAGGAGATCAACCCTGACTGTTCTTTAGAAGGCCAGTTCCTGAAGATGAAATTCAAATACTTTGGCCACCTAGTGAGAAGGAAGGACTCACTAGAGAAGAGCATAATGCTGGGAAAGATTGAGGGCAAAAGAAGAAGGGGACTGCAGAGAATGAGGTGGCTGGATGGAGTCACCAAAGCAGTTGGTGTGAGCTTAAGTGGACTGCAGAGGATAGTAGAGGACAGGAAGGTCTGGAGAAACATTGTCCATGGGGTCGCAATGGGTTAAATACAACTTTGCAGCTAACAACAACAGCAACGATCTCCATTTAAATGATCGGGTAGCAGAGGATAGGGATGAATCATTCAAAAGCTTTTCCAAACCTTGCCGTTAGGTTTAGCAGGCAGCAGGTTCAAGAGCAGAGAATATGTAACACGTTTGCGTCAAGAACTAGAAATAACTATTCTGAAAGAATTCCAGTGACTGAATGCAAAGCCTACTCATGATTAATTGAAGCTTCATTCAACTAATATGTGTACCTCTTTCTCCCACCTACGCAGTGCAACCAACTAGAGACTTCCCGTCTGGGAAGGAAGAAAACTTTCCACCGGTTCCTTGTTATGGTAATGGACTTGTCTGGTTTCAGGTTGTTTGGTTTCACACTTGGTTGCCAGGATTAGTTCTCACAAGTGCTAGAAAATCTGGTATTGAAGTCACAATACATTTAAATGCATCCAAAGGACATCAGGCTGCAGGACAGACTTGCATAATACCAGGCTAAAATGGAGGTGCATAAACTGTAGTTTTCAGCCCAGATCACAAAGCCTCTCCAAACATTAGATCTCTGATATAACAGAAGTAAAAAAAAAAAACCAGAAGGGATAGGTTTAAGTATATTATTAAATATGTTACTATATTATTTTAAAATGAATTAATTTTTGTTCTTGTCTCACCGAAAAGTAAAATTTAGCAATGGCACAAAAAGGATAATCTCTGAATGAGGCAGCCTTTTTACACACAGGATGGAGTAATCTTGTGCTTGACCAGGGTTCATAATATTGTCAGGGATGCTACGCCTCCTCTCCATGATCAGTTTTCATTGTTACCTTCTGGAAGGAGGCTTCATGGTATCCAAAGCAGAACAACTAGATTCTGTAATAGCCTGTACCTTATACTATCAATCTTGATCAATCTGTCGGCTGGCGACTCCCCGGGGGAGAGCCTTCTCTGTTGCAGCTCCGGCCCTCTGGAACGAGCTCCCTGTTGAGATCCGGATCCTTACTACCCTCCCGGCCTTCCGCAAAGCCACCAAGTCCTGGCTGTTCCAGCAGGCTGGGGGGAGCTGAGAAGCATCTACCTCCATAGAAATTGTGAATGTTGGTTTTGTTTTTAATACGTTGTCTTTGTCTTGTTCCCCCCTTTCCCTTGTCTTTTGTGAGCCACCCGGAGTCCTCCGAGAGTGGGTGGCATACAAGACAAATAAATTAATAATAATAATAATAATAATAATAATAGCCTTTTTCCATTGTGTATTCAACATGGTGATTAATACATTGCGCATATGGTGTATACGTGTGTGTGTTTGTGTATCTATATCACTGATAGCTAACCTTTTCCAGAATGCGGCTCAAACCCCCCAAATGCAATGTGCACATGGCCCCTGGGCATGCCCCCCATCCCCGCACATGCGGGTTTGCCCCCTGTATGCACCCCATGCATGCACGTGTTCCCCCTGCATGCCCCTGCCCCCACATATGCGCCCCCCGCGCGCGCGCACACACACATGAATGCCAGAGACCAATGACCAGCTGACCGATGGCAGGCGCACACGCAGGCGCGATGGAGCTGAACTAGGGTGCCAGCTCATGCGCCCACAGAGAGGGTGCTGCATGCCACCTGCATCCCACAGACATCACGAATCTATATCTACTCTCTATATTTTTATCCAAATCTCTCTGTGTGTGTGTCTGTGTGTGTGTCTGTGTGTGTGTGTGTGTGTGTGTGTGTGTGTGTGTGTGTGTGTGTGTGTGTGTGTGTGTTCTTTTGAAGCAGGCATCAAAATTTCTTTTTTTTTTTTTGGTTCAAAAGTTTTATTTCTTTTAAAACACAAATATTTCATTTTTTTAATGTGTGCCAGTGTTGAAAGAAAAAAGTGACAATAAAAATTATCATCTTGACTTATCCCACCCTACCCTACTCTACACTATCCTATCTGTGTGTGAATATTTCGAATAAATTTGGCTAGATAAAAATATCTATTCTTCTCTTTTATCAAAATGCCCCAATATCCCAAACCCGTGTGCTAGGTAAGTCATACTAAAGCAGTCCATACTGCTGTAATACAACTTCTTTGTTTCCTGCAGCCAATCTATTTAAGCTAACCCAATGGGCCTGTAAAATTCAAAGAAATGTAGGGAAGACCATGGTTTAGAAATTATCAGGAGAGAGAGAGAAAAAAAAAACAGATCACAGGACTGAGCAAATGAAAATAGCTGGAAACAAAGGAAGGCACAGAGAGTAACTAGGGCATGAGGAAAATGAGTGGGGAAATGAAATAGGCAGGTCATGTTGAATGAGGAGGAGGGGAAAAGAAAGAAGAACATCATTTATGGAGCTATCCTGCAGAAGCCAATATGTGTGAGACGTTGGCTTTTAACAAAACCTTTTCCCTCATCCCTATTTTAACGTGGAATGTGTTTTTCTTGACATCACAAACTGAACTGTGTTCCTTTGACTACTTCCTAATGACAATGGAACAGCTAAGTAACAATAGCAATAGCAATAGTTAGACTTATATACCGCTTCATAGGGCTTTCAGCCCTCTCTAAGCGGTTTACAGAGTCAGCATATTGCCCCCAACAACAATCCGGGTCCTCATTTTACCCACCTCGGAAGGATGGAAGGCTGAGTCAACTTTGAGCCTGGTGGGATTTGAACAGCCGAACTGCTGAACTGCAGTCAGCTGAAGTAGCTTGCAATGCTGCATTTAACCACCGCGCCATCTTGGCTCAAGTAATCATCTCAAGAACTTCATTGCTGGTAACATGCATGCGATGTACAAAAAATTATCTACCCGGAGTTTATAGGCAAGGCAAACCAGATAGAACAAGTCAAGTGACAGGATAAAGAAGGTGAGGTGGCCAAAACCAGGGTAATCTTAACAAGATGCTGCACTGATAGATGTCATATTTCAGCCTTAACAAACCAATCAAACTAGTATAACTGTTGTCACATGTCTGAGGATGGGAAGACAGGATACAAATATAATACTGTATATCAGTGTTTCACAACCTTGGAGACTTGAAGTCCTGTGAACTTCAACTTCCAGAATCCCCCAGCCAGCTGTGCTAGCTGGGGAATTCTGGGAGTTGAAGTCCACAGGACTTCAAGTCTCCAAGGTTGAGAAACACTGCTGTATATAAATGATCTGTTGTATTTTTTTAAAATGAGGGTTGATGACATGAATAAGATTAGATATTGGCTTGGCAAATGAAAAGCAGCAGTGCTGAATACTTCAAGAAAGAGTTCAAATCAAGGACTGAAGGAGTTGGGCAACCACTATTTGTAGAAAAGAATATTTACAGCTCAGGGTTGAATTGTGGGGTCCTTGTTGCTCTCTGGGCTTAGTTGTTTTCTTGCAAAAAAAAATTATTACCCAACTAAGTAACAACATCAGTGCTAGAAGGCAGTAGGGTTTGTTCAACTTTGGTGGGAAAATTCCTGGATGGTTTCTCTAGGTTGGTAATTCCTGAAGGTTCACACAAGAAACAATACTCCAGTCAAGCAACTACCAACTCAAGACACACAATGAAATAGTAAACATTAGCCTCAGCGAGGAACCAGGTACACTCCACCAACACTGAGGTGAGCCACTTGCATATAAACAGAGAGCAAACCCCATTCTTTTCCAGCACTGATGTTGTTACCTAGTTGGGTAGTAAAACTCCACAGAATTTCTTTTAATGCACAGTTTATTTTTAATACATTCTACTTCCTATCTTTTTCTTCTATAACTAGGACCACCCAACAGAGTTAAAAATCAAGAAGTCAACATAGGGTTTCATACAATTGAACTAAGCCGTAGTTAGTTTTAACCTTGATTTAATAAACAAATTCATGCACAGTGATAAACTATAAACCATAGTTTACAATCTACCATAGCTGAGTTGGGTTCCACCACAAAACCGCGCTCGACTAAACCGCGTCCGACTAAACCGTGTCGCTGACGTCATCAACAGGGTGACAACAGCGCGGAGACAGAAGCACGGTGTAAACCCTAAACCTAAAATTAACCCCTAAACCGAAACCTAACCCCCCTAAACCTAATCCTAAACCTAACCCTTAACCGAACCCTAAACCTAACCCTAAACCTAACCCTTAACCTAACCCTAACCCTAACCCTTAACCTAACCCTAACCCTTAACCTAACCCTAAAGCTAACCCTAAAGCTAACCCTAAACCTAACCCTTACCTTAAGTTGAATCGACTTGCTTTCAAAGCGCTATTTAAAGCGCCCTTCTTTCTCCACGCTGGCTGTTGTCGCCCTGTTGATGACGTCAGCGACGCGATTTAATCGGGCGCGGTTTAATCGGGCGCGGTTTAATCGGGCGCGGTTTAATCGGGCGCGGTTTAATCGGGTGCGGTTTAATCGGGTGCAGTTTAATCGGGCGCAGTTTAATCGGGCGCGGTTTTGATGGGTCACGGCTGAGTTCACACAATATGCTAAGTCTAAATCAATCACACTACGATATGGCTTAAATCTATGAGAATCTGACTGTGAGAATCCAGTCAAGTGACTGAACCACAGCACAAGTTAATGATAAAATTTTGAAGCTGAGGACAAAAACATGGTTTAAAACCCATGCGGCATTTACGATCCCTTAAAACATTTGTAGTGGGAGGCGGTGGCTCAGTGGCTAAGACTCTGAGCTTGACAATCAGAAAGGTCGGCAGTTTGGCGGTTCGAATCCCTAGCGCCACATAATGGAGTGAGCTCCCGTTACTTGTCCCAGCTTCTGCCAATCTAGCAGTTCAAAAGCATGTAAAAATGCAAGTAGAAAAATAGGGACCACTACAGTGGGAAGGTAACAGCGTTCCATGCACCTTTGATGTTTAGTCATGCCGGCCACATGACCACGGAGAAGTCTTTGGACATTGGTGGCTTTTCGGCTTTGAAGCAGAGATGAGCACCGCCCCCTAGAGTTGGGAACGACTAGCACATATATGTGGGGGGAACCTTTACTTTTACCGAAAACATCTGTATATGTCCTGGAATTGTGAAGATTCCTTCTGCAGCTATGATGCAATCCCTGAGGGGAAAAAACCCATCAGTTTTAAGAAAAACTTATTTGCAACCCTAACTGCAATTCTTCTCTACTTCATAATAAAATGGAGCTTCATTCGAAGAACAGAAAATTGCAAGGACCTAAAATGCTCTTGGCTACTATTTTGCGAAAATGTAATTTCTTTAGCTTCCATCTGACAGCAGGAAGAAAAGAGGCCAACTGATCTTCCTGAGCAAATTTAGGTCCCATGTCAACCAACCACAGAGAACTGGGGATCTTCATTCCAAACTTCATTTTAGAGGTTAAGGAAGTTCTGCTTAATACAAGAATACAACAACAAAATGAAATGGAAGCTTAAAGGAAAGTCTGAAATATCACTTTAAAAAAAAAGGGCAAACATGTCTTAATCACATTTTCCTTAACATTTCAAAGAACAAAATTAATTTCTTTTGTTAAGCTGTTTTAGGAAGGAAATGTCCATTCCTGCAGAAAGTAGTTACTATACTAAGCTCAACTTTACAAGTCAACATAAAGAGCCTGAAAACCATAGTATAACAGGAATTGAGATAAAGGGGAGAAAATAGAAGGATTTTTTTTTAATATTACCTTATCTCCAATGAAACAGAGGAGCCTCCTATCTCAACTTCAATTTCAACTTGTAAATGACATCATGGCACAGAGTTCTTCAGCCCACAGAGCAAGACAACCAGTGCAATGTATGTATGTATGTATGTATGTATGTATGTATGCATGCATGCATGCATGCATGCATGCACGCACTGTATTTTTCGGAGTATAAGACAAATCTTTTTTCTTCAAAAAAGAGGTTGAAAATCTGGGTGCGTCTTATATACTGAATACAGCATTTTTTGCCTCCCGAAACCCCACCCCTCCTCCAAAATGGCCGTGCATAGCTTTTAGGAGGCTTTCAGAGAGCTCCTGGGGGCTGGGGAGGGCAGAAATTAGCAAGAAATGGGCCGTTTTTTGTTCAATTTTGCTCCCATGTCGCCGCCAGGAGAACTCTATAAGCTTCCTAATGCCTTTTTTAAAAAACGGGCTGTTTTTTGCTCGTTTTTGGCCCCCCAGGAACATTCTACAAGCCTCCTAAGAGCTATTCATGCCCTTTTTTTTGGAGAAAAAAAACCAGGCCCGTTTTCACAAAAAAGGTTTGCAAAGTGCAAAAACTTTTTTAAAAAATTTGCCTCTCTAAAACCTTGGTGCGTCTTATACTTCGGTGCGTCTTATACTCAGAAAAATACGGTATGTATGTACAGTATGTGTTCTAGTCTGCCAGCAACCTGCAAAGCTGGCAGCAGAATTGGACATTGAGGGGTTGGAGAGGAACATGGGCCAGTCCTGGAGTCTGGGGAAGGCTCAGATGAGGGCTCTGCCTCAGAGGCAGAGAGGAGGCCAGGACCACCTGGGAATTATGTCCTGCCTCTGGAGTCTGACATCAGTGAAGCAGAGGAACAGGGGAACCTGTTCACAGTGCACATATGCGCAGAGCTGCCAGAAAGCAAGAACTATTAAAACAAAAGAGGCAACTCGGGAGTAACGCTTGGAGATGATTGGCCCCTCCCATAACACATAAAAGAGGAGCAAATGGACGTGAGCCTTTGCAGGAAGCAATTTTGTTCGTTCTGGTCGGTTTAAACTCTGAAGCTATGTTTGACTCTGTGCTCCGTTTCGCCTTGCAAAACTAATTGGCAATTAGTTTCTGGCAGTGTTTCAAGGGAGATAAAGGTGAGTGCTTATCAGCCTTACCCTGAAAGACTGGCAGACTTCTGTCGGACTCTAGACAGACTTGTTTTGAATCATTACGGGCTGTGAATGAACACAATTCACAACCCTTTAAATAAAAAGAGGGTTTTGGGGACTAAGCATGTGAGTTTTATTGTCTCAGGAAGCCTAGGTCAGAACAGTATGTCTGTATATATGTATGCATGCATGCATGCATGTATGTAGTAAAATGTAGTAAAGAAACATCTTTAGCCTGCCTTGGAAAACAACCAAGCCTCATTTCTGCTTGCAATAAAAATAACATATCACGTTGTCCTTGGTTTCGGATGGGTCGGACACAACCTCGCAACTAAGAACAACAACAAAGTGTAAACCAACAATAAGTATTACAATAAACATTTGTTTCTACAGCTTGTTATCGCTATAGAAAACTGTTTGTTTTAATGCCTGTGGGATTAGTTTACACATCTCCATAAATTTGTCACTGTTGCTTGGACCATATATGTGAAATGCTATGGGGTGGCTGGCTCAGGATTTTTAGGAATTGAAGTCCACAGGATATAAAATTGTAGTAGCTGCTGGCCCCTGCTCTAAACACTGGTTTTTCAACAAATACTGGAAAACATGGCAGGCTGTTTTATTTTAAATTGGGAAGAATCTATTCATATTTTGGTTTCTTCTTTCCTTTTTAAAAAAATTCCAGATCAAACGTGTTTTCAAAATTATTGATTCCTATATTTACCTCTGCTGCTGTTGTTGCTGCAATTCCATTCTGTGTTTGATTGTTTTTAAGTAATTTTATTTTTTATTGATTTTAGCATTTTAGTTTTGACGGATTAAGCAATGTTGTATAGCACTGTTTTTACACACACACACATACACACACTCAAATGAAATTTCATGTGTCTGATTATGTGTTTGTATTGTTCTTGTAATTGATTTTTAATTGATTGTATAATTGTTTGCCGCCCCCGAGTCACTTATTTGTGAGGGACAGCTATAGAAATTAAATAAATATCCAAAATAAATGAAAATGAAATGAAATAGCCTAAATAACCACAACTTTGCACATGTTTTATATTGTTTGAGGTTTCAACATTAGGAGACAACTAATAAATGGAATAATTAAGTCTTGGATTCTTGATTAATTCTTTCCTCTGCATAATATGCCAACTTGCATATACTGCTGTGTGTTTTAACAATTAGTCCCTCTAATCACGAGTATTTTTTTTTTCCTTTCATAAACAAAGAATAGATTATTCTCCCTGGATATCTGACCCTATTCTGCTTACTACCATCAGTCATTAACAAATTTCTTCAAAAAGAGAATGAGGCGGCAAAGGATCACAGAGCTCAGACACGATATCATAAACAAAATTAACAGGAAACACAGTGTGTTAATGGCTGAACTCCATAATGAAGACTAATAATGCAAAATGAATCATAAACAAACTTTGAAACAGGTCCTCGTACTAATTGTTTCTTCTGCACTAGAAGCTATGTGGATCTTCCAGCACTCTAAGACAGGGGTGTCAAACTTGATTTCATTGAGGGCCACATCAGGGTTGTGTTTGACCTTGGGGGGGTGGGGGGGCATGGCCAGGGTGGGTGTGGCCAGCTTGACATCACTCGTGTCTGGGGCACCTGTGATGGCTCAAGCACTCTGGCAGTGAAAACAGGCTCGTGAGCTCCGTTTTTGGCTGTGATGGCCTTCTGC
Source organism: Thamnophis elegans (assembly GCF_009769535.1). Taxonomy (NCBI): domain Eukaryota; kingdom Metazoa; phylum Chordata; class Lepidosauria; order Squamata; family Natricidae; genus Thamnophis; species Thamnophis elegans. The sequence continues at coordinate 54,923,605 of NC_045550.1, forward strand.
AACCCTCTGCCAGTGAAAATGGAGCTCAGGAGGGCCGCACATGACCCTCCAGAGCTCTGTTTTTGCTGGCCGGTCCTTTGCTGTTTCTAAGGTGGCCCCACGGGCCAGATCTAAACACCCTGCGGGCCAAATCTGGCCCCTGGGCTTTGAGTTTGACACCTCTGTTCTAGGAGATGAGAAGATACAATTCCATATTCACTCAAGTCATACTTCAGTAGCCCTTTAGCCATTTAATTTTTGTGGCTGACATCTTCAGATATAAAAGCAAAGAAAGCCATCAGCGGACGCACCAATGAATAATTTGATCCTGCAAGAAGCAAATTGCAAATCGCAGGATGGGAGCAATGCTTTGTTCAAAGAAGGAACATTGGACGAAGTCTTACAGTGAGCAATTCACTCAAAAACACCAGTCTATTTTTTTTCCCTTCCAAGAAGAATAAAGAAAATCAATAAGATAAGAAGCAAGCTGTGACATTTTTGGAGTAGAGGCTCAGAACGTCACAAGGTACAGTTCCTATCCTACTTAAACTGAACTGATTTTGGTAAACTGTTGAGAATATGACATTTTTTAGACAATTTACTGAAAATCACCCAGAGACCAGTAGCTCCTATTCTACAGTCAGTGGACGCATGGATCTAGGCAAGTAAGCTTCCCCCCGCCCACCACCACCACTGTATTCAGGAAGGAAGGGGAAAACATACTTCTGAGATGGTTTTCCATGGATCATTATGCACTTCATTAACTTTTCAAAAGGCAAAAGGGGAAGGTGATTAATATTATACTGCTTGTTGATTAACGACATCGCCTGCTGCAGCTGCTACTGTCTGGGTTAGCGTAATATCATATACAAACACGGATATATAATAAAGTGCTGGATATACAAGGCAGCCATGTTACGTTGAATTTGTTGGACAAAGCATAAAGCTAACATCAACAGGAAAATAAAGGAGATTATTTGTTGCTCAAGTTTGAAAAGAGAAATCTAAGGTTGGTCGTTTTCCTGCAAACATTTCATGAACAGCAATGAGTGCTAGTGAAATAGGATATAGAAAGGGGTGTCAAACACAAGGGGCCACCCTAGAAACAATGAAGGGCCGACCTGCGGTGCTTCTGCCAGCAAAAGCGGAGTTCGGGAGGGCTGCAGGAGGCCCTCCCAAACTCTGTTTTCACTGGCAGAAGGTTGCAGGAAGCCATTGGAGCAGTGGTGGGTTTCAAAAATTGTTCGAACCTACTCTGTGGGTGTGGCCTCCTTTGTGGGAGTGGCTTGCCGCCCATGTGACCGGATATGAAGATGCTGACGACACTTGTCAGAACCACCTTAAATTACCTCACACACAGGACTGGCATGCATAAGAATATGATGGAAACTTGTTTTTTAAAAGGCATATTTGGTTTGTGTTAAAACAACTTCAACACACGAAATGTTCTGATTGCACCACAAACGCAGTACTCATCTTCACCTTTCACAGAGGCACTGAGTTTTATAAATATGAGCATGATAGTGTAGAATAATCATATCCAAGGACCAGTGGTGGGTTTCAAAAAATTTTGGAACCTCTTCTGTAGGTGTGGCCTGCTTTCCGGGTCCACTGGTGGAACCTCTTCTAACCGGTTCGGTAGATTTGACGAACCGGTTCTACCGAATAGGTGCGAACTGGTAGGAACCCACCTCTGCATTGGAGTCAAAAACAGAGCTCGGGAACACACACACCCCGGGGCCCAGAGGTCAAACACAACCTGATGTAGCCCTCAATGAAATCAAGTTTGACATTTCTGATATAGAAGTAAGGTAAAATACTGATATATCTTATAGCAATAGCAATAACATGTTTCCCCAAAACTAAGACCCCTGAAATAAGTACTTGCTTTTATTTCCCCCGAGCTCTTATTATTTTTGAGGTGCAGGAGGCGGCGAGCATGGTCACCTCATGGCTGCTGCTGTGTTGCAATATTTTTGGGGAGGGTTTCTTTTTGGAGGAGGGCTTATTTTAGCACATGCGCTCAAAAGGCCAATTGGGCTTATTATTCAGGGAGGTCTTATTTTCAGGGAAACAAGGTAGCAATTAAACTTATATACTGCCTCACAGTGCTTTACTGCCCTCTCTAAGCGGCTTACATTGCCCCCCAAAATCTGGGTCCTCATTTTACCTACCTCGGAAGGATGGAAGACTGAGCCGGTGAGAATCGAACTGCCAAACTGCTGGCACCTGGAAGTCAGCAGAAGTAGACTGCAGTACTGCATTCTAACCACTGCGCCACCATGGTTCTAACCACAGTGTACTCCATATATATAGGAGTTAGCAACTATGTATTTTCTAAACAGAACAAATAGTCATGTTGCTTCACAGGGGGAAATTATTATAGTTGGATAATATCTTTACTGGAATCAAAGGGACTCAAAAGAACAAGCTTTTGCATTTTCAGAATTTTGCTTATTGAAACCTTACTCGAAGAATCTTGAAAAACTTGATTGTATTTCACCTTTAATTCAGAAGATTCTTAAAATAAATATAAAACTGAGGGCAGATGTTTTCCTTTTAACTTGGATGGATAAAGACCTGAAATAAAATTTGGACCCTAATTATCATACATCTTGACAGCATCAAGAATCTTGTATGTGCAAATATAAAAAGACACACTACCTCCCGCAATGAAAAAGTGGATAGTAAAATTGGAAAAGATGGCAAAATTGACTGTTTTAATTAAAGAAAATAATTTTGTTTCGACTTTGAGCCTTCTTTGGGACTTTTTGTTAGGAACTGAACAGAAGGAAACTTTGAGTTTAGGATTTGATACTCAAATGGCTTGAAATGTTGAGAAATGTGCAGCAAAAGATTGATGAATTGTTTTTATAGTCTACTGCAATGAAGAAAGTCAGAAATAAGTACTTTTTTCTCTTTGCACTTTTTCTTTTTCCTCCTTTCCTAACTTTTGGAGGCGATGTTATAGTTGTATCATATATCTTATAATAGGTTTCAAAGCCAAAGAGCCAGTACTGTCCAAAGACATCTCCGTGGTCATGGGTTCCACCACAAAACCGCGGAGGACAAAATCGCGCTCGACGAAAGCGCGCATTTGACGTCATCACAGCGTGACGAAAACATCGCGCTGTGATCGAAAAATGTAAAAATAAAGCGAAAACCTTACCCTAACCCCCCCAAACCTAACCCTAAACCTAACCCTAAATCTAACCCTAAACATAACCCTTAACCTAACGCTAAACCTAACGCTAACCCTTAACCTAACGCTAAACGTAACCCTAACGCTCTAAACCTAACCCTAACCCTTAACCTAACCCTAACCCTAAACCTAACCCTTACCTTTATGTGAATCGGCTTGCTTTAATTTTAATTTTATTTCAATTTTTAATTTTTTTCGTCGCGCTGTGATGACGTCAAATGCGCTCTTTCGTCGAGCGCGATTTTGTCCTCCGCGGTTTTGACGGGTCACGGTGATCATGTGGCCGGCATGACTAAACACCAAAGGTTACCGGAACGCTGTTACCTTCCCACCAAAGTGGTTCCTATTTTTCTACTTCCATTTTCACATGATTTCGACCTGCTAGGTTGGCAGAAGTTGGGACAAGTAACGGGATCTCACTCACGCTACGCAGTGCTAGGGATTCAAACCGCTGAACTGCCGACCTTTCTGATCGACAAGCTCAGCATCTTAGCCATTGAGCCACCGCGTCCCTATCTTATAATAAAATGGAATAAAAATTTATTACATGAGTTTTTAAAAAGCTCTGCATACGCTTTTGGTCAATTTTTGTTGATCCCAGCGAACATTTTAGCCTTCTTTGGTTCTGGATAAAAGAATAACCATCGAACAGATGATAAGCAAAGAAAACGCTGGTATTTTTAAAGCAGGCTAAGACCAGAAATAGGAAAAGCGATACCCTGAAAACATTCTGAACTTCCAATTTCCATCAGTTCCAGCCATTACCATCAATGGCTAAGCACTGTGAAGACTGCAGTCGAAATTTCTGAAGGGCATAAGATAAGGTAGCTTTATTCCCCATTGAGGAACGGAATGGATTTATTTTTAAAAAAAAAAAAAAATAGCAGGTCACTGATATACCAACAGTCAGATTTACGATCTGGACAATTCGAGTTCAGTATGAGAGTGAAGAAAGGCTATTAAATGTTTTATAGTTTGGGATATTAGGGAACTAGTTTCCACCTTCACGGCTTTATTTTTGCCCTTGCCAACTCCTTTGCAGCACTGCAGGAGAGTATAAAAGCTGACAAAATGTTGGTTTTAAGTTTTACGATTCTGAATTCTGGCCATTAATCCAAGAATAAAGTACGTGGGGTCCAATCTACTCAGCCAGGGAAATTTGTTTGTGTCCTATTTATCTCTTTCGTCCTTTAGCAAAGGAAAGACATTCTGCCAAACAAATAAAACGGGTGATCATCTAACAACAAATACACATGGACCTCTACTTACGACCAGAATTGAGCCCAACATTTCTGTTGTCCCGTGAGACATTTGTTCAGTGAGGTTTGCCCCATTTTACAACTTTTCTTGGTAGGGTTGTTAACTGAATCACTGCAGTTGTTACGTTAGTGGCAAGGGTTGTTAAGTGAATCTGGCTTCCCCATTGAATTTGCTCGTCAGAAGGTCACAAAAGGGGATCGCAAGACCCGCAGGGCACTGCAACCGTCCTAAGTGTGAAAAACGGTCGCGAGGAGTCATTTGTTTTTCACTGCCATTGTAACTTTGAATGGTCACTAAATGAACTGTTGTAAGATGAGGAATACTCTGCACAACACTTTAGCAAACTGATTCACTCCTATTAGGCCATTTGAGCACAACAGGCATCCTTGAACACAGCAATGCAAAGATGATGGAACAGTGATGGGTAACCTTTTCGTCACTGCGTGCCAAAAGACCATGCATGCGAGCACATAATGCAATGCACGAGTGTCCCCCCTGTGCCCTGCACCCACACATTTGCACATGACCCCCCCTGCACTCCGTATGCACATGCGACCCCCCCTGCATGCACCCCATCTCCTGCGCATGCACGCGTGACATCCTTGTGCTCCCCCCCTGCATATGCGTACGCCCTGCCCCACGCACGCCACGCACATGCACAGCAGAGATCCGATAACCAGCTTGCCTGTGGGAGTTGCACACGCATGCGCAGTGGAGTGGAGGTGAGGCGACAGCTCTGCGTGCCACCTGTGCCACACGTTCCATAAGTTCACCATCATGGTTATAAAGTGATAAAAAGGCCAAAGGGAGAGAAACTATGGAAGCAGCTTTTTCATTATTGGCTCAAACTAACAAGGATCCATTCACACACAGTCTACTTTGAGCTGAACCTCTTTTGAATCATGGTTTCATTTCAAATAGAGCTACTCATGTTTACCACGTATAAAACCATCACATTATTCTCTTTTGTGACAAGAACTGTTATACAATACACCGGAAAGGAATTAAGACATAATGCGCCAATTTAATTAAAGGCACGAGATAAGAAGAAAAGGGAAATATAAATCTAATTTATGGCATTATCGCTCACTGTTATAGCCAGCAGTTATTATTTAAACAATAATAATAATTTAAAAAGAAACACCAGATCAGTAACAGCCACCCAAGGCATCAATTCAATCAACGAAAATGTAAACATAATCATAGTCTTGACCCAGCTCGATTAACAGTATGCAAGGCAGAAGCCAGATGAAATTTCAGATGGAAGAAATTATAAATAACACCAAGAGATAAGCTTAAAAATGTTCCTCTCAAAAGACAACGGTGTTGAAGGATATGTATGTACAATGCTGTATACTGGGAAACATGTTTGAAGCTCAGTATATAGGTATCTTGGACTCAAATCTGTCTATCTGTCTGTCTGTCTTTCTTCCTTCCCTCTCTTTCTCTCTGTCTCTTTCTTTCCTTCCTTCCTTTCTTCTCTCTCTCTCTCCCCCTCCCCCCTCTGTCTGTGTTTGTGTGTGTGCGTGTGTGTGTGTGTGTTTGTGTGTGTAGGTGTGTAAATGAAAAGAGCCAGAGTTTCCAGCTAGCTAGAAACCGGAATACTGTGAGTTTTACTTCTGCTCTGAGCACAAAGCCAGCTGAGTGACTTGAGCCAGTCACTCTCTCAGCCCCCAAAAAAGAGGCAATGGCAAACATACTTCTGAAAAACTTTGCCAACAAAACTGAAGGGACTGGCAGTCTCCCAGAGACTGAACACGGCTAAATGGAAGGGGGGGGGGAACCATTTATGAAAACTTGTTCAGCAGAATTTTCCAGATTCACCTGAAAAAAATAAATGCACATTTTTTTTGCAAAAACAGAACATCAATGACGGGTAACTAAATATATATGAAAACAGCAGGAGAAGAAAGCAATTTGCCCCCGTCTATCTCACAGGATATCACTGACCTTTTCAAACTTAGTGAGCACGCTTGGAAATGTGAAGGAGCGTGTCGGGCGTATTCTTATAAAATTGCTGGCATGGGCAGAAGACTTGACCTTTAACAAGATGGCTACTGTGATCAGGTTAGGTCCAAGTAAAAATCACAGCTGTATTAGATAAGTTTATGAAAATCAGGACTGGCTAAATCTTCTTTACCTGGGCAGATTCCTTCAGTTACCCCTTAAACCAAAGGTATCAATCTCAAGGCCCGGTGGCCGGATCCAGCTAACAGGATGTTTGGATCTGCCACCCTGGAAACAGTGAAGGACTGGCCTGCAGTGCATTCGGGCCACCACAGGCGCCCCAGATATGAGTGACATTGAACTGGCCACGCCCACCTTGGCCATGCCCCCCCCAGGTCAAATACACACCCTGCCCTCCCCCCAAGATAAAACACAATCCTGATGCGCCCCTCAATGAAATTGAGTTTGACACCCCTGCCTTAAACCCTCAAGAGCCTACCATCACTCGCTTGCAATAGCTAAAACTATAAAGGTACCACATTTAAATCGAATCTGTGACATAGGACTCGAAAAACCTTAACAGAAACCACTAATGTCTAATTAACTATCACAAGACCAAGCCATGAGATTTTTGTGGTAGACTGGAATAATTCAACAAGTCTTATGAGACTTGCGTCTTGATCAATTTAATCTGGCAACAGAATAGGGGCTATCATGCATGACCTCATTATACAGCCCAGCATTGTTCTACGGACAGTTTTCCCCACTATGACCAATCCTGGCCAAAGACTCATTGTTTTTCCACTTTTCAAGAGAAAGCAGTCCACAAACATTATCTAACTTTTTTTTCCTAAATGAGATCTACTGAATCAGGTATCACAATTAAAATCCTAAAACTACAATCCATCACTTTTTATACAATGCTCTATGGACAGAACGATCCACTCTTTCCATTTTTCAGGTTGAAAGTAAAAGGTAAAAAGTAATGGAGTCCCTGTGAATTTTACTCCGCTATTGTTTATGATACTTGTTCCCAACTATAGAGATTATCGCTCATCTCTGTTTCAAGGCCATTGACCCAGCACTGTCAGAAGACATTTCCAAGATCATACGGCCAGCATGACATCACAGAGCGCTGTTACTTTCCCACCAAAGTGGTACCTATTTATCTACTCGCATTTGCATGCTTCCGAAGGAGTGGTGCGGTGGCCTAGAAGTGGAGCTATCGCCTCACAATCAGGAGGCTGTGAGTTTGATCCTAGGAAGAGGCAGATCTTCCTCTCTCTCTGGGCATACTGAGAATATATCTGCTGAACAAAACTCCTCATTGGCGACAGAAAGGGCATCCAGCCATTAAAACACTCTACTAGCTGCATTTAGTTGCCCAGACTCCATCCTGCAAGGGAGGATCCTGCAAGAAGAGCCGAGGTGGCGCAGTGGTTAAATGCAGCACTGCAGGCTACTTCAGCTGACTGCAGTTCTGCAGTTCGGCTGTTCAAATCTCACCGGCTCAGGGTTGACTCAGCCTTCCATCCTTCCGAGGTGGGTAAAATGAGGACCCGGATTGTTGTTGGGGGCAATATGCTGACTCTGTAAACCGCTTAGAGAGGGCTGAAAGCCCTATGAAGCGGTATATAAGTCTAACTGCTATTGCTATTGCTATTAGGGTGTCATTAAACGAAGATGATGATGATTTGCATGCTTTCGAACTTCTAGGTTGGCAGAAGCTGGATCAAGGACAGGAGCTCACCATATTACGTAGCACTCAGGTCTTGAACCTGGGTTGTCAACTTTCCAGCCCACAAACCCAGAGTCTTAACCACTGAGTCACCGCGCCACCTCAGGGTGATAGTACCATCAATGTATTTGTCTACAGTATTTTTCATTGCAAAACTAAAACTACCAAAAGAGTTTTGCATTTGTCAAAACAACACCTCGTACTTGCAAGAGAAGAGTAAATCAAGCAGCTTAGCAGAAGCTCAAGGCTTACAGAACTTTGTGGAAGGTTAACCCCAAAACACAGCTGAACGGGTACTGAGCATGCTCGACTGACCAACACTGTTAAATTATGATTAGAAAAGGAAATAGAATAGGAGAAGTATAGCAACGGATCAAGGTATTAGAATTATGAACAGTATCAATGACGGGTAACTAAATATATGGCGACTACGCGGAGGAGAGCCTTCTGTTGCAGCTCCGATGCTTTGGAACGATCTCCCCGTGGAGATTCGTACCCTCACCACCGTCCAGACCTTCCGCACAGCCCTCAAGATCTGGCTATCCCGTCAGGCCTGGGGATAAGATCCGAACCTCGCCCCACCCGAATGCTGAATGAATGTTGTGTTTTATCGGTTTTATTTTTATTCACATTTTTTTCTTTCTGTGTTTTGTCTTACACTCCCTTCCCATTGATTGTAAGCCGCCCTGAGTCCCCTCAGGGAAAAGGGCGGCCTATAAATGTCAATAAAACTAAAACTAAACTAAACTAAACTAAACTATCGTTTTACATTGCCATGCTTGGTTGCATTTCCAGTCTTACAGGATATCACACAGGTTTTGGCCCGGGTGTAACCTAAATGGAAGCCAAGATTTCCTGGCAACCTTGGTGGAGTGGGTATTATATAAAGATAAGGGAGGGAAGAAGAAAAAGATTTCTAGTCCTTTTAAGTTTCAGTGCTGAATTTCCTTCCTACAGATCATGGCATTAATTCTTGCTAGAAACCCTGTTGAAGTAAATTTGTCTCTGCACTCCCTAACTTGATCTGGGTAAGACTGAGTTACAGTACCCATTGTTGAGATCTTAGTTATGATAGTAAGGTAAAGGTAAAGGTTCCCCTCGCACATATGTGCTAGTCATTCCCGACTCTAAGAGATGGTGCTCATCTCCGTTTCAAAGCCAAAGAGCCAGCGCTGTCCGAAGACGTCTCCGTGGTCATGCGGCCGGCATGACTAAACACCGAAGGTTACCGGAACGCTGTTACCTTCCCACCAAAGATGGTCCCTATTTTTCCACTTGCATTTTTTACATGCTTTCGAACTGCTAGGTTGGCAGAAGTTGGGACAAGTAAAAGGAGCTCCCTCCGTTACGCGGCGCTAGGGATTTGAAATGCTGAACTGATCAACAAGCTCAGCGTCTTAGCCAATGAGACGCCACCTCCCTTTTATGACAGTAATTCTTCACAATTAAAAAAAAAGCTACTTTTCTCTCTTTCTATGCAAGGTGCCACACTACCATGGTTAAGTAAATTTGGGCTGTCGAGGCTTGTGACGGTTCACAACAACTTGTATCACAACCCTTATATACTGAACACAAATACCTGTTTGGGGTAGTATTCAGCCTTCGTTCCACAATAGGAAAAGGAATGTTTACCTTTCCAATGCGAAAAATTCTGAAGATGCAATTTTTAAAACTAATTTCTCTTACCTATTTCATTGCAGGTAGAAGGACAGATGGGATTATTTGTTGTTACAAAGTACAACATATTTCAGCTGCCAATGCAACAGCCATCTCATTTATTTATTTATTAGTTGCGTAGCTTCTCACATTGTTGATTTGTGGCACAGACCTCAAGGATGAATAATAAGGGAATATATTAACAATCAAAGAAGGATAAGATGGGAAACGGTTTTTTAACTAGCAGTTGCTTCCAGAACACTGGTAATTAAATAGAGCGAAAGCAGAAAGGATTAAGAGAATTATGATTTGTTCTCCTTGTTAAATGCCTTTTCCCCAAACCCAACTGCTTTCTTGTCTCCTGACAGAAAGTAATAATTAAATCAGATTATTCTAGTGCGAAATAATGAACAACCTCTTGTGGGGAGTGCCAAGACCTCTGGCTCTGTTTGGTTCCTACATTCTGTTCTATACATATTCAGTTTCCTGATGGGAAAATTTGATCAAAGCCATATTTTTATCTGGGTCTTAAGAAGTATCAAAAGGAAGAAGGAAATACCAGGGGTTTCTCCACAGTCCACATCCTACTGACCAGGGTGAATAAAAATCGATGATTTAAAAAAAAAATTAAAAATGGATTTTTTACCCTGTTTCCCTGAAAATAAGACCTCCCCGGATAATAAGCCCAACTGGGCTTTTGAGCGCATGCGCTAAAATAAGCCCTCCCCCCAAATATTGCAACACAGCAGCAGCCAAGAGGTGACCACGCTTGACGTCTCCTGCACCTCAAAATAATAAGACCTTCCCCGCAAAAAAGCCAAGTGCTTATTTCGGGGTCAAAAGGAAATAAGACCCTGTCTTATTTTTGGGGAAACATGGTATTTAAATCAGATTTTTATTTAAATCGGATGTTTTTATTTAAATTGGATTTTTGGGATTTTTATCAAATTTATTTTAATAAAATGCTTTTGGATTATTTTTATAGAAATAGTTTTCTATTTAAGATACCTTAATAATTTAGTTTATTCAGCATGAAATGAATCTCAGTTATGTAGCATGAGGCTACCGTATTTTTCAATGCGGTGCTTTTCGGCCGGCGGTTTTCAGCAGGTTCCAAGCGCGGCTTTCTTTCCCAGTTACTCAGAGGCTTTTGTATATGCCGCCCTCCTCCTCCCCCTGCAATTGAGAGGTGCCTCAGAGACGCTGATTTCTCTGGATGCTAAATCGGGAAGTTAAAAACCTGGAATGGGGTACAATCAAGCTTGATTAAAAGCCTTCTGCCCCATGGAAAAAAGAGCAACTCCCCTCTCGCGCTCTTCCCACTGACGCTGCTCGCCCTGTAACATGAGGAACATGGAGGAAAGTGTTTTCAGGCCGAGCAGCAGCAGTGGGGAGAGGGCACACCTCCTGAGCTGCGGGAAGAGGCTGCCAGTGATGCCCTCAGGGCAATGACGTTGGGAGCGGAGAAGGCTCAACCCCCTCAGGAGCCACCAAGCCCTTGCTGCCCTTCTGACACCCATGAGGATCGTGAAGGAAAGCATTTTCAGGCGGCGGATCCCCTCCCTGATTCCAAAAATGGTTCGTGCGGAAGGCGCTGCCACCTGAAAGCTCTTTCCTCCATGATCCTCACATTTCAGGTGGCGGATCTGGCCAGGAGAAAAGAGAAGGCATGTCTGTGGTGGAAGGAGGCTCAGCGGGTGTCAAAGCACTTGGCAGCTCCTGAGAGGGCTTTCAATGCAATTCCCTGGACCGCTTCAGGAATCAGGCTCCATGTGGAAGTGAGAATCCCTGCTGTCTGGAACCACCTGAAAATCCGGCACACAGACCAGGAGGGCGGGGCTACATTCAGAATATAAGATGCACCCAGATTTTCACCCTCTTTTTGGGGGTTTAAAGGTGTGTCTTATACTCCGAAAAATACGGTATATATTCTGCAATATTGGGACTGTCGGTGAGAAACAGCATGTCAGAGGAGGATCCACTGTGGGATAAGATGAGAATTGCTCTTTAAAAATTATGAGTTAAATCGAGTTGATTTAAATCAAACCTACCCTGCTACAGACCCAAATTACTTTTCTCTTTTGTTTCCACATTCTCTTTGCCCACAGTAAAAGTAGCTGTCAAGAAAAGTAGATGTCAAAGAAAACTTCAATATGTACTCATCATGAGCCGTGGTGGTATAGTGGTTAGAGTGCAGTTCTGCAGGCTACTTCTGCTGACTGCTGGTTTACTGCAATTTGGCAGTTCAAATCCCACCAGACTCAAGGTTGACTGAGCCTTTCATCCTTCGAAGATGGGTAAAATGAGGACCCAGATTGTTGGGGGCAATAGGCTGACTCTGTAAACCGCTTAGAGAGGGCTGTAAAAGCACTATGAAGCGGTATATAAGTCTAAGTGCTAGTGCTAGTAACAAAACAGATGTTACAGCATCCTTAAAGGCATTCAAGCGTAACTCCAAATTACCCTGCAAGGGTAGAGTGCAGAGGAAGGAGAAAGATTCGTACTGGACATTCAGCAACATCTAAGAACAGCTGCAGGGTCCATATAAAAATTATCCTAAGACTGCTAACATAGGTAGTCCTCGACTTATGACCACAATTGACCCCAAAATGTACTTTGCTAACTAAGAAATTTGTTAAGTGGGTTTTGGCCCATTTTGTGATTTTTCTTGCCACATTGGTTAAGGGAATCCCTTCAGTTGTTAACATTAGTAACACAGTTGTTAAGTGAATCGGACTCTGCTTCTCAGAAGGTTGCAAATGATGGTCACACGATCCCAGGATACTACAACCGTCATAAATATGAACCAGTTGTCAAGCATCCAAATGTAAATCACATGGCCATGGGGATGCTGCAATTGTCATAAGTGTGAAAAAAGGTCATAAGTCCCTTTTCTCACTGCCATTGTAACTTCGAACAGTCACTAAATGAACTCTGGATTACCTGTATTATACTTCAGCTCTTAAAGCACCCTCAACTTACAAAAAAAAGTAGGACAAAACTCCCTTTGCTTGGAGAGAGAGGGGGGAAGGAGGGAGGGAGGGAAGGAGAGAGAGAGAGAGAGAGAGAGAGAGAGGGAGGGAGAGAGAGAGAGAGAGAGAGAGAGAGAGAGAGAGAGAAATCATGCTCACATGTATGCCGACAGATCATGCACTTACTATTTATACACTTTTGCACCTGAGGATATGTTTGATGATCCATGAAAGTTAATATCATAACTACTTGGTGAGATGGGCTTCAGACTGCCTATCCAGATTGTTTTTTGATATTTCATGCTATCCTCTGAGCCCAATGGTTTCCCAGGCCTGACTCTGTTTTCTAAACAAAATCTAGCAGAAAAATAAACTAAACTTAAATGTAGCTGGCAATCTGACCAACAAGTTCACAGGTCTTGACCAAAGTTTCAGGCTATTTGTGGTTATAAGTGCCTCTAAGGACACTCTACAAATAGCTCAATGAAAATTAAGCAGGGATAACATGGTATTTCTCCAAAAATAAGACAGGGACTTATTTTCTTTTGACCCCTGAAATAAGTGCTTGGTCTTATTTTCGTAGAGGTCCTATTATTTTTGAGGTGCAGGAGGTGGTGAGCGTTGTCACCTCGTGGCTGTTGCTGTGTTGCAATATTTTGGGAGAGGGCTTATTTTTTGGGGAGGGCTTATTCTAGCGTATGCACTCAAAAGCCCGATTGGGCTTATTATCTGGGGAGGTCTTATTTTCAGGGAAACAGGGCACTTAAAACATGCTTACTAATTTACCTCAGCACAGTGCTAAAATAAAAAATGCCCGTGCCAGAGGATATACTTAAACAAAAACACAATTTGCACAAAATCCTTTTATGTATCCTACAACTTTCCCCTCATTTGTCACTCAAATGGAACTGATGGCACATCGATGGAACACACTGGCAACAGCGCAATAGATGAATTCTGTTTCGCACACAAGCATCTTATCTTAATTGAAAAAGATTAGCTGTAAAATAAACAAATGGCCTTTGAAAAAAATTATTGTTTTTATAGATGTGGGGCTATGGGAATACATAGTTACACTGTTGGATGTCATCCAAACTCATAACAACATTCAGCTCTGAACAAGTCGCCCAGAATTAGTACAACAGCAAAATAAACTAAAATTAACAAAGCACTGAAGATTTTGGCTGGATAATATCAGATATTAAAGACCCCTATCTTTGATTCAAGATGAAGAAATTCCAAACTCCATGGATCTTTGACTTGAAGTACAATTTGTTTTTGTTTTTTCATTAATTAATGCACTAGACATCCAAGTAACAATATCCTTATAAACATAGGCGTACAACGTGGAGACTTCTCTTTATAAGAAAAAGACACAATCTTGAGTTCTGTCTAAAATGGCATACAACTTGTTAGAATGAGGAACATACTCTTCTAGACTTATCACCAAATTCTCATGTTTAATCTGATACAGGGAGAATGGTTGTTTAAATCCTTAAATCAATATGGAATTTGTCCTGGCCATGCCAATACATAGAAGGTAGTACATGATACACCCCTAAAAATCTAGGTGGAATTCCTAGTACAAACTAAATTGGTTGTCTCTAAGGCTAAAAACGGATTCTTACTGCAATTCTAGGTGAACAGGAGAGAATTCCCATATAAGTGCATTTGCATCAGTAATTCAACAAGCTCTACACGGCAACATATCATAAACATGTCATATAAAATGCAACAAAATTATATTGACCAAACAAGACATGTCTATCCAAGAAATTCCAGTCACTAAGGCCAGGTTTCTTCCTATCTTTTAACCGTATTTTAGGCAGCCAACAGCCTCCACATTATTCCACACAACACATACTGTGTACTTTTTTGTGTGTCTTTAGTCCACCAATCTCAATTTCTTTAATTATATAAATTATTTTACCCTTGTTTGAAACCAGAAGTTCACTGATCACCATTTTTCAAATAGGGAACTATGCAAACCTGCTATTTGTATGGCTTATACCAGAATCAAATTTGAATTAAAATGACTAGTTGAAGGTATAAGTAAATCACTACTGAAGGAGGAAAAGCTAAATAACCAACATTATTTAAGTACCAGCATGGTTTGACTTAAATACGAATATTTCTTTTTCAAATGTTCATCTTCTACTATAAATATTACACTTGGCTTTTAAAAAAAATGCAATACATTTGTCAACTACTGAATCTACCCCTGCTTTTAAGGGATTTGAAAACTGGAATCTTACATTTTATACACGTTGAAGGCAACTAGTGGTGGATTCAAGGCGGTATGACCCAGTATGGCCGTACCGGTAGTAGCTGGCAGGAGCGGCCACCATACCGGTATGGTGGCTCGTTTGGCCCACCCGCCCGCCTGCGTTCCATAGCTGTTTATAACATGACCGGCCAATTGTGCATGCATGCACAGCGTGCGGCATCTGCAAGACCTCCGCCGAGCAGCCTAGTATTGCATGGCGGTGGTGTGTGCATGCGTGGGCGGTGGTGTGCGCATGCGTGCACAGCACCCATGCCTGACAAGGACACCCAACCCTGCGCACAGCATACCAGTTGCGACAGGGTCCGGAACCCATCACTGAAGGCAACCTTAATGGGTTCAATATGCAACTCTCTTTCATATGATTGTGTGATTGTGGTGTCTAGTTACCTATTTAGTTTAGTAATGAAATGTCTGCAAGAAAGCTCAGAGAACATCAAGGACCCCACAGTTCAACCTTAACAGGTTCAATATGCAACTCTCCTTTATATGATTGTGTGATTGTGGGGTCTAGTTACCTATTTGGTTTAGTAATGAAATGTCTACAAGAAACCAAGTTCAGAGAACATTAAGGACCCTACAGTTCAACCTTCTCTTTTATTGATTGTGATGGTTTTACCAACCTCCAAGAACACAAAACATCTTTTGCTCAACATTCCTCCTTTCACATACAGTTTTAATATCCAAGGGTAATTTTATCAGCCTGGCTTGAGTTGTGTTTATATTTCTCTTCTTCAAGTGTGTCAATTTCACTTCACCGTTCTCCTATACCTGATAAGCTGTGTTGTGGTCCAAACCCTGACTTTGAAATAATCAAAAGTCAGACTGACTTATGAAATCGTTCCTGGCTCCATGCTTCTGCGCTCAGGCAGAAAAATCACTATTGATTTCTGATTGCAAGTCTTTGCATAATTATAGGTTTGCCTCACCATGCCCTTGCAGAAGCTCTTAACAATTACTGGAAGGAGAGAGAGGCAATTTGTATTTATGTCGGTCTGTATAGGTGTGTGTATAGTTATAGCAACCAAATTCACTTAGCCTTTTAAAGATCCGTGATTTCTTGCCTATTTACAGATAAACTCACTGAACAACCTAGCAACTGTCTGAAGTTACAATGGACATCCCACTCCCCAAAAGAGTTTTACCACCGGATTTAGAAGTTCCGATGGTCTCTCTACCTCTGCTTGTGTGTGTGTGTGTGTATGTGTCCGTGTCTCTCTCTTTCTCTCTCTTTCCAACACACAGTGTTGTTTTAAGTTTCCAGTGGCCAGTTTTAAGTTTCTGGGTGTTATCATAAAAGAGGACCTGACCTGGAGTGATCACATTGCAGCACTGGTCAAAAGATTATAGTACATGAGACTTCTCAGGAAACAACAACTGAATGAAAAACTGCTGGTGACCTTCTACCGCTGCACCATAACATTAACTTTCTGCACCTGTATATGGTTTGCCAATTGCCCAGTGGCAGATAGGACAGCACTCCAGAGGGTAAACATCATTGCACAGAGCATTATTGCTTGCCTTCTCCCCTCTTTGGAAAAGTTTTATAGCTCCCACTGCCTTAAGAAAGTTCAAAACATTCTTAAAGATCCATCGCATCCTGGGCACCCCCCCCTTTTTTTTTGTACTATTACCATCTGGCAGACGGTACAGGATAATTTAAAAAAAGGACAAATAGGCAGAAAAATAGCTTCTATCCCAGAGCAGTAACTATTGAATTCTACTGTATAGTGAAATATTAATGGAATATCAGGGGTTTTCAATTTCAATTCTATAGTATGTGAAGGATGTGTGTTTTTGTTTTATTTTTATAGTTTTTCTTATGCATGAAGTACACTGAAGATGGCGTTTAATTGCTATGGGCAGCCTCTGGAGCCTCCAAAAATTGTGTGAGAACAAGGTGCTCTAAAGACAAACACAGACTTCAACGGATAATTAGAACTGCAGAAAAAACAATTGCTACCAACCTGCCTTCCATTGAGGACCTGTATACTGCACGAGTCAAAAAGAGGGCTGTGAAAATATCTACAGACCCCTCGCATCCTGGACATAAATTGTTTCAATTCCTACCCTCAAAACGATGCTATAGAGCCTGCACAACAGAACAGCTAGACAGAAGGACAGTTTTTCCCCAAATGCCATCAGTCTGTTTAACAACTAATTCCCACAACACTGTCAAATAATTTACTAAAACTGTATTACTATTCTTCTTTTTCTTCCTAGTATCTGTCTCTTCCAACTTATTACTATGACCATGCTGCTTGTATCTTTCAATTTATATTATTTTTATTTGTTTCCTAGTATGATTTGGTAGCTTATTAGTAACCTTGACAATCACTAAGTGTTGTATCTTTTATTCTTGATGGATGAATGTATTCTATTCTCCTTATGTACACTGAGAGCACATGCACCAAAGAGAAATTCCTTGTGTGTCCAACCACATTTGGCCAATAAAGAATTCTATTCTATTCTATTCTATTATTTTATTCTATTTAGACCCTGCAAGAGGATTCCACAAAGTTTTCTGACCTCATGCAACCTGGAGCTGGTTCAAATAGGATTTCAAAAAACAAATATTTACAATTATGTAAGTTTTTATGTATTAATGCATTAAAGTAATTTAATATATTACTATGTCATAAATTGTTTCGTGTGTGTGTGTGTGTGTATGTGCACACGGGCGCAACATACCAGTAGAATTAACTTAGGCATTTTCTAAATTTTTGACACACCACGCTCAAAAGGTTCACCATCACTAGGCCAGTCATTTTCTCTCAGCCCTAGGAAGGAGTCAATGGCAAACCACCTCTGGAAAACCTTGCCAAGAAAACTGCAAGGATTTGTCCAGGAAGTCTCTCTGAGACACGCCTGAACAAAAAACCATGTATGTACGTGTGTTTCCCTGAAAATAAGACAGGGTCTTATTTTCTTTTGACCCCCGAAATAAGTGCTTGGCCTTATTTTCGGAGAGGTCTTATATTTTTGAAGTGCAGGAGGCGGCGAGCGTGGTCACCTCATGGCTGCTGCTGCGTTGCAATATTTTCAGGGAGGACTTATTTCCAGGGGAGGGCTTATTTTAGCCCATGTGCTCCAAAATCTGATTGGGCTTATTATCCAGGGAGGTCTTATTTTCAGGAAAATAGGGTATTTGTTCTAGCATGCCAATTTTCCGCCATTTTATTCAGCTGTTTGTGTAACTTTTTCCAAATTATATCGGACACCTCCTTTGAGTCCTTGGAGAAGGCAATTGGAGATCATTTGAATGGGTAAACAAATAGAATAGAATAGAAGAATTGGAAGGGACTTGGGGGGTCTTCTAGTCCAACCCCCTGCCTAGGCAGAAACCCTATACCACTTCACCCAAATGATCATCCAACAACTTCTTAAAAACTTCCAGTGTTGGAGCATTCACAACTTCTGGAGGCAAGTTGTTCCACTAATTAATTGTTCTATGAAAGGAATGCCTCAAGTTCAATCCCCGATATTTCCGTTTGAAATACCTAGGAGAAGTCCTCAAGATTTGGTCAGACCCACATGCCAGGAACTGCTACACAGCAGATAAGCCACCTAGCCTGATAGTGTTTACTCAGTCCTCTGCAATTGTAAATCGATATCTTTCATATATCTCTCGCTCCTCGATTCTTTTCAGCAAGGATTTAGCATGGCTGTTTCTGCAAGCAAAACATGCTACTGAGGGAAAAGAAATGTTGAGGCCAGGAACCAGCTTCATAGCTACATTAATACTGAACAATTTATCCTATCCTTGAGAATATCCCATAACCGATAGATGTGTGTATTTTAAGAAGAGAAGAAATCTCTCTCTCTCTCTCTCCCAGAGTTTTGTTTACACAAAGGTAAATCTGATGTACCATACAGTGTCAACCCTTAGAGCATTACAGCACCAGAATCAGATTGTTCAGTGAGTTTCGTATGCAGTTGACCTTGAAGGATTACATTGTGTCAAACAGACATACAAGATCTCTGCAACACTGACGTGCAATTGATAAAAAAAATGATGCATGCATTTCAACATCAATAACTCTGGGAACATCCATTTGATTTTTTTTTTTTAAAAAAAAGCCTCAATCCTGATTCCGTAAGACTAGAATGTGATAGAGTAACCAGGGACAGATTCTCAATTTAGCCACATATTGTGTTAAGCATAGCAAGGGAACCCAACTTTTCAGTGGTGGGTTCCAGATCCCGTTGCAACTGGTAGGCTGCGCATGGGACCGGGCGTCCTAGTCGGGCACGCGCGCTGTGCCCGACACCCAGTTGCTCGGCAGAGGTTGCGCAGGTGCTGCAGGCTGTGCGTGTGTGCACAATTGGCCGGTCATGTTATAAACAGCTATGGAACGCGGGCAGGTGGCCCAAAGGAGCCACCGTACCAGTACGGTGGCCGCTGCTTCTGGCTACTACTGGTATGGTGGTACCAGGCCGTACCGCCCGGAACCCACCACTACAGCCTTTGAGAAGTCTAACCCATAGTTTAGAACCTGGTTCCAACTGGCCTTCTGCCCGTTGAATAAACCCATTGTAGTTTATTCTGAAATCATGGCTAAGCAAATCTTTAATGCATATGAACTTCGCGGTTAACTTCACACTGAATTAAGAAAACAACTTCTTAGATCCATCAGCCCTGGCTAAAATTGCAAAATGTGTTCCACTTACCCATGCTTAAGTGAACCACGCTGTACTCATTTAACACCAATACACCCAACATGTATCGGTTCACATGACATACTGAACTATAAGCTAGCTATACAAGTTAGGTGAGATGAGCTTGGATAGTTTGTGGTTTAGCATTTCGTGAAAGCCCAGCCAACCTCTTAGCATGCTATTGTATGAGCTATAATATGAATTTTGGGGGCATAGCATGTTGGCTAACACTATGCATTATTAACCTAGGTTTATCGTTTACTGCGTGTGTGAATCCAGAAAATATATTATGATATTATATTACACTCAGTGTAAACCAAGAAAAACAGCTCACTGAGATCTAAAGGTAGATTTCCAGCCCAGGTGATCAACAAGGATTTCAACTTCCATCATACCATAACAGTTGCAGCATCCTGCATCTCATTACTGAATTATGCAAATTTGAGGAATTTGATGTGGACATTTACTAGCTGGTTAACTCAACTGCTCATGTGTTCACATAACAGGTTAAACCATAAACTAATCACATGAGCTTGATTTGCTATAAACCAGCCAAGCACATTTTGGCTGATGTGTATCTGGTTGCCTGAGGGTTTATTATGCCATGAGAGCCCAGAAAAATGATTGAGTAAATCATAGTTAAGGATGTAAACACAGCCATGATTTACCCAGTCGTAATCTAGCCATTGTGGGTTATGCTCATTGCTGATTCCAAAAACAAGTTCAAGGTTCAGCATCTTTTGATAATATGTGTCTCTTCTATTCCAAGGATCCTAGTATTAAAATAGTTTCCCAAATGGGTCCGCTACTAAGACAATGAAATGAATGCTATGGCAGGAGATCAAACCAGAGTGTAGCAATACTTAAGGCCCAATTCCAGTTACAAGGAGGAGCTGTTCCTGCACTGAGTCCTCCCGAAGGCTTCTGCAGAAGCCAAAAATCTATGCTAAATGAGACGCTCTGGGAAAACGTACCATTACATCAATTCTCTCCACTCCACAATAACATGTGTGTAGCATGTCATGTGGCTGCAATAGCCAGGAAATCTCTCCCCCCTCCCCCCAGCCCTTCTTTCAGGAGAAGTGCAAAGGGGAGCACATTCATGCAATTTCATTTCAGCCTATGGTCAAAATGGACACTATCGGCAATCTTGAACACTGACCCTGAAGCAGATGCCAACTCTAGTTGTGAACCCAAGTCTACAAAGCATTGCAGAGTGTGGCCGGGCAATGGTCTCTCTTCGCATTTAGCGGCGGCCACATATAAAGATTACCCAATTCATCCTTGCAGAAACCCCTGATCTTTTCTACTTACTACAAGAGCTATGCATTGTCTTTCTTATAAGGAGGCTAAAAAGGTAAAAGGCCCAAGAAGAGGGGGGGGGGGCTAAGAGAAGGCGGCTCCAAAGCCAGGGAAACAAGGATGAGAAAATGTGGCAACCTATCAAATGCACACTAACCAACACACACACAGAGACAATCTGCCTAGAAACATTCCCATGCTTTCCTCTCTAACTATAGGAGCAGCATTGCTGATTCTACAGTGGAAGGCAGCCAAAAAAATAAAAATAAAACTGGCATGGGGGGGTGGGGAGGAAGGAGAGGGGGGGAAAAAAACACTTGATGTGCAAGTGTGAAATTAACAGCTTTCCAAATGTGCAAAAGGTGATCTCCAAAACAGCTCTCCTCTCAATCAACCTTCCACCCCCCTTTTTTTTTCTTTCTTTCCTTCCTTCCACTTGCAGCCGAGAGATGCACCATGAAAAAGGGACAGTAAGAGACAGATGTTTCTTCCCTTTCCCAACCACTCCACCCCTCCTCCTCCCGGTGGGGGGGGGCTTTTCGCCCGGGTTTCATTCTCAGCAAAACATCAACGAGCACCTACGTTCCTCCGCGTCCCGCAAAAGGTGTGTGTGTGTGTGTGCGAAATAATCCAGATTATGTCCCCCCAACATCCCCCTTTTTTCTTTGCAACCAGCTTCCCCTTTTTTGCAAACTTAAGGCGATGCTCAAATCCTAAAACGGGGAAACGGGGGTGGGCAGGAAGGAAACGGGCAGGGGGCAGAGAGGGAGGAATGGGAAAAAGGGGGGGAATGTTCGGGTGGGTTTTATTCTCCCCCTCCCCACCTCACCCCGGCTCTCTCCCTCTCTCGCCCCGTATCCCTCCCTTACCCTCAAGGCGGACAGATCGATCTCGTCCAAGCTCCGAGCCGGAGAATCGCTCGCCATGTTTACGAGGGGGGCTCCCTCCGCGCCCGCGGAGATGGAAGGAGCGCAAGACCAAGGTGAATGCCGACGGGCAGCCTCGCCAAACCAAGCCAAGTCTCTCGAACCCCGGGAGGAAGGCGTCCTCAGGGCGCTTCTCTCCTCATGCGCTGCGGACCGACGGAGGGGAGAGACCCCTCGGCACACTCCCTTCTTCCTCCTCCTGCTCCTCCTTCCCCGGGAAAAGGCGAAGGGGAAAGCCGGCGAGTGCAGCAGAGACCTCTCCAAACGAGGCGCGATGCCCAGATCTCGTGCGCCCCAGCCCGGTGTCAGAAAAGGAGGCGCGAGTCGGCGTCGGCGGCCGATTCCCTCAGGGGCGCGAATGCCTCGGCGGAGGCATGCCCGGCTCTCGCCCTCTCTCCTTTCTCTTCCCCCGGGGCGAACGGCTGGCTAGGCTCGCCCACCGGCGGCTTTCGGAGGAGGCGCGGCGTGTCACCTCGTCCACTTGCTCCGGAGAGAAGAGCCTTTCACCGTCACGGCGGCTTCCTGGGAGGAGAAAGAGCCGCTTCAAGGGGCGGCGCCTGAGCGCGCGTTGGAGAAGCCGGGAGGCCGCGGCGGCGATCGGCGGAATCGCGGTCCGTGTGCTTGCCGCTAAATTCGGTTCCCGGCGGTGGGGGATTGGGGGGGGGGGATGGACCGCGGTGCGCTTTCCCTTTAAACGCCTGGGAAAATCAGGCGGGTTTGGAAGAGGAGCGCCGAGGAAAGGAGAAAGGGCATCAAAAACGGGGAGGCAACACCGGCCGATCTCTCTGCTCTGCCGCTTCTGGGTGTCGCTCCCCAGTTCTTGGTTGCTCGAGCCGGCTGAGAAAAAAACCCTTGCCCCCAAAACGCAGCGCGATCCTCTTTAGACACCCGGATCGCGGCGGAAACAAGAATCCGAGTTGCAAGGTCTGCGTTAAAAAATAATAATAAATCTGGATTTAGAATTCGAAGCGCGTTGAGCATCCGAGGAAAAGGGCACTTTGCGCGGATGCGCAACTTCTGCTGAAACCTTTGCGGCGTCTCCGATTGCAATAGGGTGGTAAGCCCGGCGAGTTTCCTTCAGGGTAAACTCGGGCTTGGCCCGAGTCGCCTTCGCATGGCCTTATTTCGACCCCGCTCCAATGCCTGGTAATTGCTTGGACTTGTGAGTTTGAACCGAGCACAGACAAGTCAACAGTCATGAATTCCAAGATGAGAACAAGACCTTTGAATCAGCCTTAGGAGTCTCAATCCTCCCCCCCCCCTTTCCTAATGTGCCCAATAGCACTCTGACTTCGTCTATTTGAATAAATGGACCACGCCTTATTTTCAACTATTTTTTTCAAATGCTCCCTTTTGGTCGTTTTCTCTTGCTCTGCCAAACTATGAATTCAAAAATGAGAAGAAGAAAAAACCAAGCTTTTCCCGAGTGACAGTTGTTTCAAATCCACCGTTAAAATTCTTCCTGATTGGGTTGGGGTAGAAGATGGCTTTCTTTTGGCTTTAACTAAGCTGTTAAAAAAAAATCCAAGGAAAGCTAGCCAGGCATTTAAGAAATATACAGGTTCTGGCATTCCCCACACTTTGCAGCAAGTGTATTTAGGTTCTGCAAAAAGCAAAAAGCCAGGAACTGTTCTGGAAAACCCATCCAATTAACATAGTCTTATGGTGGTCTGCTGGAAAGGAAGCAATATTGTTTACAGTGGGAGTCAGACTTTTTCCATAGGTTTTCTTGGGGTATGAGTTCCTAAAATACCTGCTTTGTAGGTGCATATGTGCACACAAGCTATAGGCTTCATATCTAGCAAAGTCTCTTGGAAGAGATGGTCTCCAAGGATGTGCATGGATTATAGCCTTAAGCGGTATGGCTGAAGAGTATTCAGAGACTTCAGCTTGTCCAGAATGCAGCCGCGCGAGCGATCGTGGGTGTACCTTGGTTCACCCACGTAACACCTATCCTCCGTGAGCTGCACTGGCTGCCTATTGGTCTCCGGATACGCTTCAAGGCGCTAGTCGTTACTTATAAAGCCCTTCATGGTATTGGACCTGGGTACTTGAGAGACCGCCTGCTGCCAATTACCTCCACTAGACCGATTAGATCCCACAGATTAGGCCTCCTCCGAATTCCATGCCGGCCAGTGTCGACTGGCGACTACCCGGAGGAGAGCCTTCTCTGTGGCTGCTCCGACCCTCTGGAACGAACTCCCCGTGGAGATTCGAACCCTCACCACCCTCCAGGCCTTCCGCAAAGCCCTCAAAACCTGGTTGTTCCGACAGGCCTGGGGCTAAAGAGCTGTTGCCCCCGTCTCGAATGGTATGACTGTTGTGAGTTTTAAATTATATATTGTTATGTTGTTGTTTTTAAATCTTTTGTCTGTATCCCCCTCCCCGGTTCGAGTTGTGAGCCGCCCTGAGTCCCCTTCGGGGGAAAAGGGCAGCATAGAAATTTAATAAACTGAACTGAACTGAACTGAATGGAAAGTGTGTGTGTGTGTCCATTTCTTTGTGTTCATACAACATATCCCATGGTTAACCCACATTTACTAATCATACTTTTTTTTATTTGTCAACATGTACAAGGTAACAGGATAGACATGGACATTATCACACGAGATTGGTACAAATAGATGGATATAAATAATAATAACATGGCCATGAACACATAAAATGAGTACATATCCTTCAGCAGGTGTAAAGCTTAAGGAAAGACTAAATGAAGAAGACACGGGAATTAGAAATTAGCAATGTATAGGTAGAGATGAACAAACATGTATAAATGGAAACGTACATGATGAAGGATTGCAAATTAAGGAATGCATATAATAGTATCGTATGTGTAGACAAAGGGGAAACTGAAATAAGGGGACGGGGGAGAAGGGTATTTGCAATGGATGTATACCGAGGTGGAAATGTTGTACAGAAGGAAATTGAAAAAACATTTTTGTCTTTTTTTTTTTTTTAAACTGTTTAATAAAAAAAATGAGTACATATCAATGGGGATAATAGGACAGGGACTGTAGGCCTGCTGGTGTGCTTATGCATGCCCCCTTAGGAAACTCTTAGAAAATGTGTGAGGTCCATGGTGGACAGTTTGAGGTGAAAGTTATGTGGGTTTGAGGATGTAACAACAGAGTCAGATAGAGCATTCCAGGCATTGACCACTCTGTTGCTGAAGTCGTATTTTCTGCAATCGAATTTGGAGCGGTTTACCTCGAGTTTGTATCTATTGTTTGCCCATGTATTATTGCGGTTGAAGTTGAAGTAGTTATTTACAGGTAGGATGTTATAGCAGATAATTTTGTGTACTATGCTTAGGTACGTAGGTGGCGTAGTTCCAAGGTTGTCCAGGCCTAAAATTTCAAGCCTAGTGGCTAGCTGTGTGTGACATACTGAATTACATGGACTGGATTCAGATAATGCATGTGGCTAACATGAAAGTGCTTTTTGATGCTGAGTGTGTCAGGCAAACACGGCTGTTCAGTGCAGGAGGACATATTTCTGAATAAAGTGCATTAATGTAGTTTTTCAATATTGCTGAATTGGCCAAGCTGGTCGGGAGTCCTAACATTTATAATTCCATGTCAAAAGAAACATAAGGCCCTAGGTGTCTAGGTGATTTCATGTTCCATTGTAATATCCTTGTGCAAATGACAGAAAGGCAGTGTTATTTCTTAAAGTATTTATTTGTATCCCACCTTTATTGTTTTACACCAACTGGCAAACATATCAAACACGCCTTCGTCTTCCTATTTTCCCCACAACAATCACCCTGTGAAGCCAGAAGGACTGAGAGACACAACAAAGTCAAATATATGTGATGCCATGCTTTGTGCCAGATTCCTAGAAACTTGATAACCATAACAATGCTAAAAGTATGTTGTTGTGAGTTGCGAAGTCGTGTCCAACCCATCATGACCCCATGGACAATGTTCCTCCAGGCCTTCCTGTCCTCTACCATCCTCTGGAGTTTAAGGTCACGCCAACTGCTTCGGTGACTCCATCTAGTCACCTCATTCTCTGTCGTCCCCTTCTTCTTTTGCCCTTGATCTTTCCCAGCATTGGGCTCTTCTCCAGGGAGTCCTTCCTTCTCATTAGGTGGTCAAAGTACTTGAGTTTCATCTTCATGATCTGATCTTCTAAAGAGCAACCAGAGCAGTTGATCTCCTCTAGGACTGACCAGTTGGATCGCCTTGCAGTCCAAGGGACTCACTTATGCTAAAGGCATAAGTGAGCAAATTGCATCTTGGCTTACCATGTCCTATAACCCCCAGTTTATAAACCAAGGTATCCAGCACAGCATGTGATTCTTGCTTAATGTTATAAATCACAATCAAACAAACCATGACTTAACATGCGTACAGGTAGTCCTTGACTTACAACCCTTTGACTTACAAAGTTTACTGAAAAAAGTTATTTATGACTATTTTTCCCACTTCACAACTATTGCAACATCCTCATTGACTTGTGATTCAAAATTCAGTATCCTGAGGTCATGTGATCATCTTTTGTGACCTGATGAACAAAATTAATGGCGAAGCCAGATTCCCTTAACAACCATAACTAACTAACTTAACTAAATTAACAATCGGAGCAGTTCTCTTAAAAACTGTGGCACAAAACTTCATAAAATGGGGAAAAGGTCATTAACAACAATTTTGTCCTCAATTGTGGTTGTAAGTCGAGGACTACCTGTACCCAATCATAATACAAGTTTTCTAAATTTTGCTGAGGAATTATACTGGAACTCCCAATATTTTGACCGGGACTGCTATAGTTCAATTACAGTTGTTTTCCTCTCTTGCTTTATCTAGTTATCTTCAGCATAGGAGTCCATTATGTTTTACAACACCTACAATAACAAGTCACAATTCTGAGAAGTTTGCCCTTTCATCTGAAAAATAGCCAATAGGGGAAAAACCCACTTCCTATTCTTTCATCAAAGAAACATTAGAGCAGTATTTCTCACCCTTGGCAACTCTTAAGGCATGTGGGCTTCAATTCACGTGTGCACATGCAAACATTTGGATTGAGAAATACTTCTACTTTGCCTATAGACATGGAAGTAAACAAACAATACACTGGAACTTGATCTGGAGCAAGGGCAAGTCCTTCTGTGTAGCGTTGGTGATATTACCTAGTTGGGTGTGAAACATCTTCAAGAAAACAACCAACCCCAGAGAGAATATATATATATATATATATATATATATATATATATATATATATATATATATGTATGTATGTATGTATGTATGTATGTATGTATGTATGTATGTATGTATGTATGTATGTATGTATGTTATATTTATGCTGATATAACAAATGTAACAAAAAAGGCAACAGTAAAAAATATTGGGTTTCTGTCTGGATGGACTCTTGTGACGAGCCTAATGACAGAGAGTGGAAGTGTGACCTTCCTCCCATACTTGGGCATACCAGGGGTTGTGACTTTAAGTATATGTGTGTGTGTGTGTGTGTGTGTGTGTGTGTGTGTGTGTGTCTATATATATATATATATATTTATATATATATATATATATATATATATATATATATATATATATATATATATATTTATATACATACATACACACACACACACACACACACACACACACACACCACACCACACCACACACACCACACACACCACACCACACACACCACACACACCACACACTAATGGTATTAATGCTATTGGCAAAGTAGAGTTGTATTCCTGGTATTGCTAGTTAGAGGTCCATTAAAGGTAGTTGCTGGCAGGGCTGGGCTTCAAAAATTCAGCAACAGGTTTACTGCCCCGTTGCTGGATGGGCGTGGCCATGGTGGGTGTGGCATAGTTGGCCTCGTGCACCACGGGTGGGGGAGCATTTTTCATACTCCCCAGGCTCTGGAGGCTTTCTTCGAGCCTCTGGGAGGGCAAAAACAGCTTCCCCCATGCTCCGGAGGCCGGAAACAGGCCTGTGTCAGGTTTCCTAAAAATGCCCTAATTGATTTATGAGTATTTTGCCAAGTTTCAATACAAAACTAGTCATTTATTAGGAACATCGTCATAGGCAAGATCTTTTCGCAGTCAGATCTAAGCTTTGTTTGAGTTATAGCTGAACTTTACCTGTTCTTTCCCTCCCCTCAGTCTGTGTCATAAATCACATTCCCCAATGAGGTGCACCCCTCCCAAGCCTGCTGCAGTAAACCGATATGCAACCTTAGCCGTAAATATGCATGGAATGTGCTCCCCCTTTTTTTCTCACTATGGCAACCTTAGGAGTTGACAGCACGTTTCTGGAACTTCTGGTAGCCCATTTTCCCCCCTCCCAAGCCTCCACTCGAGCCCCGCGCTTACCTGGCATGATGAACAGAGACTCCGGGGAGGGGAAGGGTGGGGTGGGCATAGCCAGCCAGGGGTGGCATTGGGGGGTTCGCCAAACTGGGCAGAATTCTAGCTAGAGGATCACCCGAATCTGTGCAAACCCCGAGCAGCCCACCCCTGGTTGCTGGGCTTCATGAACATCAGTTTATGCTTCACAGGGGAACAACCACAGCAGTTCTTTCTGATTTCAGAAAGTGAAACAGGGCAAGACTTGATCAATATTTGTATGGGGGACCACCAGGAAATCCTAGGGTTGCAGGGTAGAGTGGAAAGTCAAAACAAAAACCTCAAAAGTAGGCAGTGGCCACCCCCTTCTGTGTTATTGTCAAGAAAACAACACACCAATGCCCAGCCACACAATCAACAAAAGCTGAGTTCAGTTCAAAAGAAACTTGAGTGCTGGAGTCACCGACATTTTAGTTCTGGTCCAGCTTAAACTACCTTACATTTTCACGTACAGGTAGTCCTCGACCACAATCGAGTCCAACAATCATGTTGCTAAGTGAGAAATTTGTTAAGTGAGTTTTGCCCCAGTTTATGTCTTTTCTTGCCACATTGGTTAAGGGAATCGCTGCCGTTGTTAAATTGGCATCACCGTTGTTAAGCGAATCTGGCTCCCCCTCGACTTTGCATGTCAGAAGGATGCCAAAGATGGCCACGTGACCCTGTGGACACTGCAACCGTCATAAGTAGGAACCAGTTGTCAAGCGTCCCAATTTAAATCACATAACAATAGAAATAAATAGAAATGGAATTCTTTTTTGACCAAATGTGATTGGACACACAAGGAATTTGTCTTTGGTGCACATGCTCTCAGTGTACCTAAGGAGAATAAAATACATTCATCAAGAATAAAAAAGATACAGCACTTAGTGATAGTCAAGGTTACTAACAAGCTATCAAATCGTACTAGGAAATGAATAAAACAATGCAAATTGAAAGATACAAGCAGCGTGGTTATAGTCCTAAGTGGGAAAACCATGGGGATGTGACAGTAGTCATAAGTGTAAAAAATTGTCATAGGTCATGACAATTCAAGTGCTGTTGTAACTTTGGTCACTAAACAAAGTGTTGTAAGTTGAGGACTACCTGTGTGCACCACACACTACAGCTTAAGAAAGTTCACTTTCCACCTACATTGAGACATTAAAATTCATTTCCCAGGAGTTCAGGTTGAGCATCACTAAAGTTTCACAGAGACACTAGTTTTCATTAGGGGAAAGATGGACCACAGAATAGAAGAATGGAATAGAAGTCCCTTCCTCTGTTCTTCCTTCCTTCCTTCCTTCCTTCCTTCCTTCCTTCCTTCCTTCCTTTCTTTCTTTCTTTCTTTCTTTCTCTCCCTCCTTCCCTCCCTCCCTCCCGCCCTCCCTTTCTCTCTTGACTGTTGCACTGTCTGCATTTGTTTTATGAGGCAGCCTCTTGCAAGCGCTGGACCTGAATCAATGCCTTATTATGGTCATTAGTGCTGAGTACTGGAGCACTTAGAGAAGCAACCTGCAGTGGTGTCTTCAGCCAGAGGAGGTAGCAAAAGCAGAGGAGATCCAGGGTGAGGAAACCGACTCTAGCAATACATTCACAGCAGCAACTTATAGAAATGATGCATTTTGCAAAAACAGCAAGGGGGCAGGATAAGTGCCTGCAGATACAGTAAGTGGCTGATAATTATTTCATTGCAAACCAGAACAGTGTGGTTGATGTTATTTTTAAAAACCAGTCCTCTTTCTCAGCCTTTGTTTAGCCAACGGGTGATGACTTATAGCAGAACTATAAGGAGGAAAATGTGGACAGCTTGATTTCTAAACCATCACACTCGCTTTAACAGGGTATGTTTGGATTTGAATAAGCATAGTGTTATGCAATACCTTATACATAGATGTTTGAATCTGTCTACATGCAGTACGTTCAATAAATCATGATTTGTTATTTCTTTTTTAAAAATCCATGGTTAAGCAAACCATGGATTAGTGTGATGCAGAATTTCTGACACATTCTTAATACCTTCCCCTGGCTTCTTACAAAAATACAGTACTTCTATATTTAGGATTTATAGGTAAATCCCCTTGCACCTATGTACTAGTTGTTCCCAACTCTAGGGGGCAATGCTCATCTCCATTTCAAAGCCGAAGAGCCAGCGCCATCCAAAGACGTCTCCGTGGTCATAAGGCCAGCGTGACTAAACACCGAAGGTACACGGAACACGGTTACCTTCCCACCAAAGGTGGCCCCTATTTTTCTACTTGCATTTTTTTACATGCTTTCGAACTGCTAGGTTGGCAGAAGCTGGGACAAGTAACGGGAGCTCACTCCGTTATGCGGCGCTAGGGATTCAAACTGTCAAACTGCTGACAAGCTCAGTGTCTGAGCCACTGAGCCACTTAGTTTAGGATTTATAGAAAGTATAAGAACTGGAGTCAGGTGACATCATATGAGTAAACAAACTAGGTTTCAAACAAATATTCTTCCTGTAGCAACTTTGAAAGTATCTCCGCTTTTAACAGTCCTTGTGGATCCACAGTGTATAGTAATACAGTTTAATGAAGTCTCTATTTCTTGGATTTTATAGGATTGTTGGCTTTTCTCTACAAGACAAAATATCCTGAGATTAAACACTTCATTGAGGTTGTCCTTGACTCATGACCACAACTGAGCCAAACATTTCTGTTGCTAAGCAAGACAGTTATTAAGTACCGGTAAGTTGTCTCATTTTACAACTTTTTTTGCCACTGTTGTTAAACAAATCACTGCAGTTATTAAACGAATCATGCACTTATTAAATAAAACTGGCTTCCCCCATTGATTTTGCACCTCTGAAGCCAGCAAGATTAGTCATCATGTCTGGCTGTTGTCACTCTTCATTTATGGTGGACAAATCTATTTTTTCCTAATTTAAGTAAAGTATTTTTTAAAAGGCAATTAGTTATTACTTTTTTTATGCCTTCAAGCCAGTGTTGATTTCTTAGTCATTGTCCCTGCAGTTTTCTTGGCATGACTTCAGAAGTGATTTGCCATTGCCTCCTTCTGAGGGCTGAGAGAGAGTGGTTGGCACAATATCGACCAGCTAGATTTTTGTATCCACCATAAGGCAGGACTGGAACACACCATCTTCCGGTTTCTAGCCTGATGTTTTAAATACCTCACCAAAGTGATTCCAGTGAATAATAAGGTAAAAGTTCTCACACATATGTGTTAGTCGTTTCCAACTCTAGGGGGCGGTGCTCATCTCCGTTTCAAAGCCGAAGAGCCAGCCCTGTCCAAAGACGTCTCCGTGGTCATGTGGCCAGCATGACTAAACACCAAAGGCGCACGGAATGCTGTTACCTTCCCACCAAAGGTGGTTCCTATTTTTCTACTTGCATTTTTTACATGCTTTCGAACTGCTAGGTTGGCAGAAGCTGGGACAAGTAACAGGAGCTCACTCCATTATGCGGCACTAGGGATTCGAACTGCTGAACTGCCGAGCTTTCTGATTGACAAGCTCAGCGTCTTAGCCACTGAGCCACCAGTGAATAATATACACAGCAAAAAATCGAGTTTCTGTTTCCAGAATTAATTCTAGGGTTCATACTCCCAATCAACTGGTAGAAGAAGGAACTCTGTCGTGCCTTAGCTTTGTGAGGAATGCATGAGGTGAGAGAAACAACACTGTTTTCCAGTTAAGAGTTTGGCAATGCTGCCATGTTTTCCTTCCTTTGAACCTGTGGATTGCAAACGGAAAGTGTGAACACGAGGGATTTGGAAAAATCTCTGGGTTGCATTTGCTCTCCCTTGGGATCATTTGCCCATTTAATCAGCTGAGGTGTAACGTTTATTTAAAACATTTCAATTGCCACCTATATTAAGCTCTTAGCAGCTGACAGTGCAGGCAGGCAATAAAAACAGAACAATAAAACCAAACCCAGAAACATCTGGCGCCACAACCACACTTTCCCAATGCAACCCACAACATTCTCAACACACTCCTAAACTCTTGCCCAAGTGTCTCTTCGATCTCCAGGGGAATGGTGCTCACAGAACAGGAACTGCAATGAAAAAGGCATATTTACAAGGCTCTGCAAGATGGCAATGCTTAAGAGAAGAGGCCTGGAGGAGCATCACATCCAATCTGGTGAGAAGGAAGAGACAGTTCTACAGATAACCTGGCCCTTTGCCATGCAGGGCTTTGAAAGGTGATATAACCAACAGCTTGAATTGCACCTGGAAGGCTGAAAGGAGGTAGAGTGAAACCATAGGTGCATGCATTCAATATTGGCATGAGCCAAATTTCTATCAAGCGGTAGGTGCCTTGTTTCAGTCTGGTATTTAAAGAAATGGGTGAGATGAATGTTATGAATTAAGGCAAATATACTGTATTTTTCAGAGTTTAAGACACACCTTTTTCCTTCAAAAAAGAGGCTCAAAATATGTGTCTTATACATTGAACACAGCATTTTTTTCCTGCCTCCTGAAACCCCAGCCCCTTCAACAAAATGGCCATGCATAGCTTGTAGGAGGCTATCAGAGAGCTCCTGGGGGCTGGGGAGGGAGGGCAGAAATGAGCAAAAAATGCACTGTTTTGCTCAATTCCCCCCCCCCAGCCCGCAGAAGCACTCTATAAGTTTCCTAGTGCCCGTTTTTTGGACAAAAATGGGCCTGTTTTCGTGAAAAACGGGCCATTTTTTGCTCGTTTTTGGGCTCCCCCAGCCCCCCCAGGAGCACTCCAGAAGCCTCCTAAGGGCTATTTTATGCCCTTTATTGAGGGGGAATGGGCCTGTTTTTGCAAAATAACGAGCCGTTTTTGGGAGGTTTGCAGAGTGCTAAAACTTTTTTTAAAAAATGTGCCTCTTCAAAACCTTGGTGTGTCTTATACTCCGGGGCGTCTTATATTCTGAAAAATATGGTACATGTCCTGGGATAATGTTGCAGGATCCAATCTGGGTTAGTCACAGGGACCAGAGGTTTGGTCTTCCCAGCTTTCAGGCTCTTGCTGGAGCCCATCCAGTGGGGACTTCTCTCTTCTGGTGACAGAGAAGTTCCCTGATGATGGCTTCTAGGATGAGTCCGAAAGTTTGGAAGAATGAACCTCCGGTCCCAACAACTCACCCAGACTGGATCCTGTGAGATAAATGTTGTTCTCGGAAGAGATGTTATGGGATTAGTTGTGGTGGCCTTCAGTCACGAAGCTGCTGGGAACTCAAGGGGATGAAGCATTCTTCCATATGGCTTCTTGAAGGAACAAACCAGGAAGTCTACTCATATGGTTACCACCATGGTTGTTTCTTTAAGCTTCCATCTCATTGTCTAAATCAGGGGTGTCAAACTCAAGGCCTGCGGGGCATATCCAGCCCATGAGGTGTTTAGATCTGGCCCTTGGGACTACCCTAGAAACAGTGAAATACCTGTGGTGCTTCTGCCAGCGAAAATGGAACTTGGGAGAGTCACGTGCAGCCCTCCCAACCTCTGTTTTTGCTGGCAGAGGGTTGCAGGAGGCCGTCGCAGCCGAAAATGAAGCTCAGGAGCCCGCTTTTTGCTGGCAGAGTGGTCAGGTCACCACAGGTAGCAATAGCAATAGCAATAGCAGTTAGACTTATATACCGCTTCATAGGGCTTTCAGCCCTCTCTAAGCGGTTTACAGAATCAGCCTACGGCCCCCAACAATCCGGGTCCTCATTTTACCCACCTCAGAAGGATGGAAGGCTGAGTCAACCCTGAGCTACTGAGATTTGAACAGCCGAACTGCTGAACTGCAGTCAGCTGAAGTAGCCTGCAGTGCTGCATTTAACCACTGCACCATCTTGGCTCTTGCCCCGACATGTGTGATGTTGAGCTGGCCACGCCCACCCTGGCCACGCCTATTCTGGCCCCCTGAAGTCAAACACAACCCTGATGCAGCCCTCAATGAAATCGAATTTGACACCCCCTGGTCTAAATTAATGCTTTTTTTCCAAACTTGACATGGGTGTCTATAGGCTGAGATCAAACAAGTCAAAATAGGGACAAAGGAGGCAAAGCTGAAGCACATAAAAAAAGCAGGTGAAGCTTTAACCATAGCCTTTTGACGTACCTTTGAGTCCCGAAAAGAAGATGGGACGTCTTACCCACCACCCCAGATGCCTTGTAACAGAGATAGAGTGCAAAACAAGCACAATGCCTAGGTGGTTCTCAATTTACAACCACAATTGGGACCACGGTTAAGCACGAGAATTGTTAAGTGAACCGTTCCTGATTTTATGACCCTTCCCCCACCTGTTAAACGAATCACTGCAGTTGTTGAATGAATTTGGGTGATCATTAAGGAAATCCAGCTTTCCCCATTGACTTTGTCAGTCGGAAGCCAGCTGCAAAGGCTGGAACTGGTGATCACATGACCCTGGGGCGCCGCAATCTTTGTAAATATATGCCACTTGCCAAGCACCCAAATTTTGATCACATGACTATAGGGATGCCGCAGTGGTTGTAAATGTGAAGAATGGTCATAAGTCCATTTGATCAATCACTAAATGAATGGTTGTAAGTTGAGGACTACCTGTAATTCCATAATGTATTGAATCCAAGTGTAAGACTGAGTCCAAGTGAGGGGTCAAATGCACCGTCAGTCTTGAGTTCTATTGTACTCACAAGAGATCTAATACCAACTCACCTTGAATTCCATTGACTCTTATCTACCACCAATTTGCTTTGACTGTTCAGATTCTTGTGCAGAAGTTAAGGTTGCCATAAATGTTTATGCAGTGGTGCTGTGGTTAGAGTACAGTATCTGCAGGCTACTTCTGCTGACTGCCGACTGCCTGCAAT
The DNA here is from genome assembly GCF_009769535.1 of Thamnophis elegans. Lineage (NCBI taxonomy): Eukaryota > Metazoa > Chordata > Lepidosauria > Squamata > Natricidae > Thamnophis > Thamnophis elegans. The sequence continues at coordinate 54,958,671 of NC_045550.1, forward strand.
TTGGCAGTTCAAATCTCACCAGGCTCAAAGTTGACCCAGCTTTCAATCCTTCCGAGGTGGGTAAAATGAAGACCCAGGTTGTTGTTGGGGGCAAGATGCTGACTCTGTAAACCACTTAGAGAGGGCTTAGAAAGCACTGTCAAGTGGTATATAAGTTTAAGTGCTATTCCTTTGAACTACCTGGGCTTCCTGATTTCCTGTGGTTGATGCCAAGGTTTTGACAAGGTTCTAATTTTCTGAGATGGAAAAAATAATAATTGCATCAAGTGCTGACTCCCCATTTCCTTAGCACAGCAAACTGCCTTCTATTAAACGAATAGAATGTCCATCTATCTGAATAGATCTGATAGTCAGATGGACTATCTGAATGTCCATTTAGTAGCATTCTTTCTTCTGACTGTCAGTGAGCTACTTCTGTGCAGCAGATCCCCAAAACTATCAATCATACTGTTGCAGCCTCCATCTTCACTTTTCTGATCACAGCTGGCAGACACTGCAGGTGGCCCTTTGAAGTAGAAGACATAAAGGAAGACCAAGAATGGGTAGGGTAGACCATCTTGGAAAGAATCAGTGGTGGGAATCAAAATATTTTTACTACCGGTTCTGTGGGCATGGCTTGGTGGGTGTGGCTTGGTGGGCATGGCAGGGGAAAAATCCCCATTTCCTTCCCACTCGGGGGAAAGATACTACAAAATCCCCATTCCCTCCCCACCCCACCAATGTGCTTTTCAGCTCTGCTCTCCTGTGCAGGGCAACAAAAGAAGACCCAGCTGATCAGCTGGAACTCGGGAGGCAGCAAACAGATGGGGGCGGGGCCATCCAGAGGTGGTACTACTAAAAATTTCCGCTACTAGTTCCCTAGAACCGGTCAGAACCGGCTGAATACCACCTCTGGAAAGGATCTGCAGAGTTCAGCTGCTTCAGTTCCCATGTAAAAGCTGACGTTTTGTGCTGCTTCTGACAGCCTCCTGTTAGAAAGGCTTCATGCATAATTTATCTCCATGCTTCTCTTTTAGAACCAGCTCCTGTAGCAAAGCAGGAATCAGCGTAGTCAATTAACCTCCCTGCCGCAGCTCTTCTTCTCCAGAGAGCCCATCAAAGTCCAAATCTGCTGATGGAAAAGAATAGAGGGGACCCCACCACTGGACCCCAGATACACCTCTATTCTTCTTTTTTGCGATGCGGGATATGTTGGCACGGACTGCAAATAAATGCTGCGCTGTTTGATCCTTTCACAATTTATGTCCTTCAGATTTTTTACCTTGATATATTAAACAAGTATATGCCTGAGGGAAGAGGCACGTGGCGGCTCGGTGGCTAAGATGCTGAGCTTGCCGATCAGAAAGCTCGGCAGTTCAGCAGTTCGAATCCCGAGCGCCACATAACGGAGGGAGCTCCTGTTACTTGTCCCAGCTTCTGCCAACCTAGCAGCTCAGAAGCACGTAAAAATGCAAGTAGAAAAATAGGAACCATGTTTGGTGGGAAAGTAACAGTGTTCTGTGTGCCTTTGGCATTTAGTCATGCTGGCCACATGACCACAGAGACGCCTTTGGACACCGCTGGCTCTTCAGCTTTGAAACAGAGATGAGCACCACCCCCTAGAGTTGGGAACAACTAGCATATATGTCTGAAGGGAATCTTTATCTCTACCTATGCCTGAGGAAATGGCTAATATTTCACCGCAGGCACACATATTAGTTTCTTGGACCACATTCAGGTTGGTGAGATTTTCAATTAACTAATTGTAACACACCTGACCTCTGTTTCAAAGCACTGTCATTGTTAGAGAAAGCTGAAAGATTGGCACACCCTTGTTTTCACTGCAGAAAGGTCAAAAGAAGGTAAGATGGCAGCTGCATCAAGCAATCAAATTCTCATTCGTGTTTTAGATGTGTCGTTTGCTCAACACATGAGGGGCGCAGATTTGTTTGGGCATACCATAGTTGTCTCTGTTCTGACTCCTCCTATGGACTCCCCTACAACAGTGTGCTGCATTGTGTCATTCAATTTCAAAAGGTTAAGAGCTGTTTGATTTCTATCTTATTTTCAAAATGGTCTTCTGGTGGATACTGTTTGGTCTAGTGCAGTGATGGCAAATCTTTTCGGCACCAAGTGCCCAAACCAGAATGTGCAGGCATGCACGCACCCTAGTGTGCGAGAAATGTGAAGACCAGCTGGCCGGTCTGCATACACACCAGCCCTCTGGACTTTGCATGCACCTGAGCATTGGAAACCCCAATACCAGCTGGCTGACACATGCATGCCCGTTCTTTTGGCTGGTTTTCAGGCCATTTTCAGGCTGTTTGGGGGGCATTTTTGAGCCATTTGGGGGGGGGCAAAGAAATTGGCCTTAAAATGCTCCCCAAAAGGCTTGAAAATAGCCCCCAAAAGCCCCAAAACCAGCCTTTACGGGCTGTTTTCTGGTGCTCTGGCACCTGTGAAGAGCAGCTGGCGATGGTGCGCGTGGGCCCATAGAGAGGGGTCTGTGTGCCACCTCATAGGTTCGCCATCACGGGTCTAGTGACTAAGACATCTTGCTAGCAAGCAGAAGACTGCGCTCTACTGTCACTTTAACCAAGAACGCCATGTGGGTGTCTTTCAGCCAATCACCAGGAGACTGTGAATTCTAGCCCTGCCTTAAGCATGAAAGCCAGCTGGGTGACTTTGGGACAATTACCATGACAATAATCCCACTTCAAGCATGAAAGATGTCTGGGTGATTTTGGACCATTCAGCAGGAGATGATGAATTCTAGTCCTGCTTTAGGCATAAAAGCTTGCTGAATGGCTTTAGGCCAGTCACTTTCTCTCAGTCCATAGCACCTCACAGGGTGGTGGTTGTGAGGAAGAATAGAAGGAAGGAAAAATATTATGTACACTCACTACATTCAGTTACTTATAAATAAAGGAGGGATATAAATCTAATAAATAAAGTAATAGCAATAGCAATAGAAGTTAGACTTATATACTGCTTCATAGGGCTTTCGGCCCTCTCTAAGCGGTTTACAGAGTCAGCATATTGCCCCCAACAACAATCCGGGTCCTCATTTTACCCACCTTGGAAGGATGGAAGGCTGAGTCAACCTTAAGCCAGTGAGATTTGAACAGCCGAGCTGCTGAACTGCAGTCAGCTGAAGTAGCCTGCAGTGCTGCATTTAACCACTGCACCACTGCAAGTACCATTGTACTTGTACTTCCAAGATTAGAGGAAGGAGTAAAACATGCTACTGCTGGTTTTTTCTCTTACACATCTTTCCATTATACTATACTTTCCCCCCTTCTTAGAAAAGCCAACAGGAGAAGCTTTCTTGGCATTTATCTAAGAGGCAGGGAGCCAGCGAAGTTGTAGCCCATTAGAGAGACGATTGTAGAGTGAAAGACGGGAAAGTTTTGCATACCACCCCAGTTGCCTTGTAACTAGGCAGTGTGCCAAACAAGCAGAAAAACTCCATAGCATATTTACCCCATGAAGGTTTCACTAAGATTTGAATATCCTGGGTGTGTCTGGGTGTGTATGTCTGCGGAGGATCAATTGCCTCAAGTATATAAAAAAAGTTCTTTTACATAACAATCTTCCCGATACTATGTCAAACTATTCTGAGTATCTATTCAGTTCTCTTTTTCTGACTGGCAGATTGAAAACTCCACTAACTGCAATCATAAAAACAAGTAAAGCTTTGATTACATCGTTGATGCTGCCATCTTGACTGTTTCCCCTACCCCTAACCATACACTACAGCAGGGGTGTCAAACTCAAGGCTGGGGACTGGATGCGGCCCACGGAGTGCTTAGATCAGGCCCGTGCGGCTGCTCTGGAAACAGTGAAGGACCAGCCCGCGGTGCCTCTGCCAGTGAAAATGGTGCTTGGAGGGCTGCGGGTGATCCTCCTGAGCTCCGTTTTTGCTGGCAGAGGGTTGCAGGAGGCCATCCTTGCCAAAATGGATCTTGGGAGCCCATTTTTGCTGGTAGAGTGCTCGGGCCACCACAGGTGCCCCTGACACGAGTGACATCGTGCTGGCCACACCCACCCTGGCCACAGACCTGCCAATCCCCATCTCCCAAGGTCAAACACAACCCTGATGCAGCCCTCAATGAAATCAAGTTAGATAATCCTGCATTATAGGGATTACCCCTTAGCTAGTCAGGGATGCTCTTGAAGATGATACCTTGAAAATTAAGAATTCCCCCCTCCCCCTTGCTGTTCATTAAAAGCAATAGTGTTTAACACATGTGTTGAAAATGATAATAATGTTGGCAACATCAGCCAGTGAAATTCCATAGTTGAGGAACTGGACATTACTGGTTCACCTGTCCTGAGCCACTACAGAAGTGCAAAGCCTCCAAGTGACTGAACCACGGTGTAAGTTAATGATAAAATTTTGAAGCTGAGGACAAAAAGATGCTTTAAAACCCATGCAGCATTTACGATCCTTTAAAACATTTGTAGTGGGATGCAGTGGCTCAGTGGCTAAAACGCTGAACTTGTCAATCAGAAAGATCAGTAGTTCGGCAGTTCAAATCCCTAGCGCCATGTAACGGAGTGAGCTCCCGTTACTTGTCCCAGCTTCTGACAACCTAGGAGTTCAAAAGCATGTAAAAATGCAAGTACAAAAATGGAGCCACCTTTGGTGGGAAGGTAACAGCGTTCCGTGCGCCTTCGCCATTTAGTCATGCCGGCCACATGACCAAGGAGACATCTTTGGACAGTGTTAGCTATTCAGTTTTGAAACAGAGATGAGTACCGGCCCCTAGAGTCGGGAACGACTAGCACATAAGTGTGAGGGGCACCTTTATCTTTACTTACACTGCAACTTTGTGGAATTAACCTACCTTCTAGCAATAAACTGGTCTCTAATTGCTTTGGAAGAAGTTTTATCTACCAGAAATGCTTTTTGAAAAATTATTGTAACCACTCGATTGCTTTCATGATGCAAGGGAAGTCATCTAAATGATTTAATTGAAAGAGGTGAGTATCAATATTGTAATGAATAAGATTCATTTATTTACAGAAGGATTGGTAACGGCAATGAAATCAGTGCGGTCAACCCAGAGTGCGAATCATATTCCAGGTGAGGGACAGAACACCAAATCCCTTTTATCTATTGCTCTATTGAACCTGTTTTCAGGGCCTCCTCCAACAGCTAAGCTGGTGGATTTAGATTACAAAATGTTGAGAAATAACCATTTTACCCAAGGAGCTGTAGCCTCATTGCATTAATGGAAATTTTTACCTCACAAATGTACTTGTATCCCGCCACCCTCACTGCCAGAAAGTAGCAAAACAACTGCCAAAATTTTTCTGGGTTTCAGGAACATGTATGGCATTGTGCCATGCAACACTCTGATTTACAAGGCCAGAAACTATGATGAAAAGTAGGCTTCCAATCTCTAGGAATGGAAAAACAGGTAACAATCAATCTGAAATGATACAATTCAAAAAATGTTGTGGTAGCTGCTGATGCGCCAGCTGCTATTTTTTTTTTTTTTTACATTTCTCTGCCTTTTTCCATCTGTGAACTTTTAGAAGTTCTTATTTTATTGCTTCTTTCTTATTGGACAACATCAGTGGTGTCAAATCTTTGATTGATTGAATGAATGAATGAATGTACGTTCTCAAGTCATTTCAATTCCTAGCAGCCACATAGATATCCCAAAGGTATCCTTTTTCACAAGGGCAACTGGACTTCCTTTGTTTTGCTTGAAGACATTTCGCCCCTCATCCAAGAAGCTTCTTCAGTTCAACAAAACAAAACGAAGAAAGTCCACTTGCCTTTGGGGAAAAAGCATCTTTGGATGACCTGAATGACTAAGAAGCTCCATAGATATTTAGTCGCATAGATAGATTTCTCCATGACACCCTATCCCTAGCCTATGCTTTAAAGTTTCCCAATGGTGCGCCACCATCACTGTAGCTGAGTCCATCCAGTTTGCTACTGACTGTCCTCTTCTTCTCTTTCCTTCCATCTTTCCTAGCACTAGAACGTTTTCCACCTACCAAAGTCTTCACATCAATGTGTCCAATGTAGGATAATTTGAGCCTGGTTGTTGAAATGAGAACCCTGTGTTCATTTCATCCATGATCCATTGGTTTGATTTCTTGGCTGTCTATGAGTGTCAGTGAAGATTCTTAGTTATCTACCTACAGTTGTCTGGAAGTTGAGTCATGGCGACTGGATTTCTTTTCTCTTTCGGTTTGAAACGTTTTGCTGCTTATCCAAGCAGCCCCTTCAGTCCACTTCCACTGAAGGAGCTACTTGGATAAGCAGCGAAACGTTTTAAAAACAGAAGTCCAACTTCCAGAATACCCTCAGGAGTCAGGAGCATTATCTAACACCAAAGTTCAGAGGTGTTGCAAGGTGCTCTTCTTGTCCTATTTCTTTAGAATCTATTTTTTTACTTGCATAGAGCGTCATGGGGAAATTCCATGGGTTACGCAATCCTGATCTTTGTAGATATGGATATACCATGGCATTTGGATATATTTTCCCAGGTTTTCAGTGGTGCTTCACAAAGTGCTAGTTCTATTTTTTATTGCTGGTTCCTCCTATGCTGATGGTTGAGTCTAAGAGGCAGAAGCTGCCCACTGCTTCAATATCATGGTTGCCAATTCGCAGGCCAGTTGTTTTACCTGTTGTTATGAATCTGATCTTCTTTATGCTTGATTTTAATCCCATTATTTTACTGTGCTGAGGAATAAATTACACATTGAACCCACACAGGGGTGGGTTCTGGCCGGCACTAATGCCGGTTTGCTTGTGTGTACACTTGATGTGCGCTGCGCGTGCATGCACAGTGCAATTAAAATTGTTCTGAGCATGTGCAGAACTGAAAAATAAGATGGCACTGCCGATGGTGCAGACCAAGGGCATGGCAGGCCTGGGTCGCTGCTGGTTCCAGCGACCAAGATTGCCAAACTACTACCGGTTCAGCCGAACCAGTGCGAACCGGTAAGAACCCACCACTGACCCCACGTCACATTTTCCTGCCTTTCCTCTCCCACCTGCATTAATCAGGACAACAATGCCTCTGGATCCCCAATGAGCCCAGTAGATTCTTAGAAGATAAAAATAATGGGGATATGGAACCCAGTGCAAAGTTTGAAAGGTCAAAAGAAAGCAGGAGGAGAAGTAGATAGTTTCCTGCAGAAAGTGGGATAAGAAGGAGGCAGGGAATATTCTGGTAGATCATGTTTTTTAAATAGGTACTATATCCCCTCTGATACTCACTTCATGAATGAACAAAATCATTTCTCCAGCATCTGTTCTGAGAATGTTGACAAACCTGATGGAACCCAAATTTTGGCAGAATCTGATTTCTTCAGGGATGCTCAGCCTCAGGTGTACTTGCGTGTAGAGTAAATCAGTCTCAAATATTTAAGGCTCCCTCAAGGAGAAAATTCTCTGCTAGGACATCTTCTGTGACAGCCCATTTGGAAGTTGCATAGTGTGCATTTATATCTGAGACCCAGTCTGCACTTCACACCTGTGACCCATCCTCCCTTGGCTAGGTCTGTTTGTGGGAATCTTGACAGTAAGGTACTTCTTGTTACCCAGGTGATAAAGCCTGATTTATAAGTTTTATCTCAAAAAATTGTTTTGGGTTTTAGAGAATTCTGTCCGTTCTTTGAGCAACTGAACCTGTGGATGGTGCTTTAAATAAATAAATAGTCACACAATGGGGAAGCATGGAGGAGACAGAATTGTGCCTAGGGGTCCCAGTGGTACCCAAGAAATAAGTAGGACAATTGATCGGTCTCATTCTAGAACAATGTTAAAACAATTGCATAGGCAATTGTGCTGCAAAGGGAGCAGATTTACCCACCTCCCAACAATTCTCTAGTATTAGCAAGCCAGCACAAGTGCCTTAACCCTGGGCAAGTATGTCATATCTCCAGAAGTTCTTAAATTAAAAGAATTGTATTGATCCTTTCCAATCTGAGTTCAGACCCAGCTCTGGCATGGGAATAGTATATAGATAGTCCTCAACTTAGGACCACAATTTAGCCCCAAATTTCTGTTGTTAAGTGAGAACGTCTGTTCAGTGAGTTTTGCCTCATTTTACAACTTTAATGCCTCGGCTGTTAAGTGAATCGCTGCAGTTCATAAGTTAGCAGTTAGTTAGTTAGTTAGCAGTTAGACTTATATACCGCTTCATAGGGCTTTCAGCCCTCTCTAAGCAGTTTACAGAGTCAGCATATCGTCCCCACAGTCTGGATCCTCATTTCACCCACCTCGGAAGGATGGAAGGCTTGAGCCGGTGAGATTAGAACCGCTGAACTGCAGATAACAGTCAGCTGAAGTGGCCTGCAGTACTGCACCCTAACCACTGCGCCACCTCGGCTCTAGTAACCCAGTTGTTAAGTGAATCTAGCTTCCCCATTGACTTTGCTTGTCAGAAGGGGATCACATGACCTCGGGACACAGCAATGGTGATAAATATGAATCAGTTGCCAAGCAGCTGAATTTTGATCACACAATCATGGGGATGCTACAAAGATCGTAACTGTGAAACCGTAAATCACTTTTCTCAGTGTCGCTGTAACTTTGAACAGTCACTAAATGACTGTATTACCGTTATACCAGAATACAGGAGAACAATCTTTTGATAAATCTTTTGACCACAGTATCTTGTCGGAGTCCTTGGGGCAGATAGCAATAGTAACAGCTCTTAGACTTATATACCGCTTCAATAGTGCTTTTACAGCCCTCTCTAAGCGGTTTACAGAGTCAGCCTATTGCCCCCAACAATCTGGGTTCTCATTTTACCCACCTCGGAAGGATGGAAGGCTGAGTCAACCTTGAGCCTGGTGGGGATCGAACTCCAGGCTGTGGGCAGAGTTTGCCTGCACTACTGCATTCTAACACTGAGTCACCAAAGCTCTTTGGAAGCAGTGCAATCTATGGGGTCTCTTGGTTCTATCAGAAATAGTTGTTTGAAGATTTGTTCAACTCCTTAGGGATTGTCTAAGAATTCTGCAAGTGTTGTCTCTCATGTTCTTTAAGATCTTAAGCTCCTGGAAACTTACAGATTTGGATCCGATAATACTCTGCTTGAGTTCTTCCCTTGGCTCAGGGTTAAAGGTCCCATGGTTTATATATACCCACAGGCTGAGAAGGATTAGATAGGAGAGACTAAAGCTGCACTCAATAAGAGATATCTGTTACTGGGGAACTGGAGTTCAGGGTTTAGGTGATACTGTTCTAACTGGGATTGCAACGCCTTTTAAGGAAGAGAGATATACAGATAGTCCTTGACTTATGACCGGTTGCTTAGTGGCTATTTGAAGTTACAATCGACCTTCCTAAGGTACTTACAACGTTCTGATGGCTGCTTCACCCTAAATCATATGACTGCATTTTGGGCATTAGCCTGCCTTTATGGCCATTTGCAACATCCTGTGGTTGCATGACTCAGATTCATTATTATTTATTTATCAACTTTCTATACCGCACAGCACACTCGAACTGAGAGAGCATGACTGGCCCAAAGTCACCCAACCAGCTTTCATGCCCAAGGAGGGATTAGAACTCACAACATTCCTGCTTTCTACGCCAGCACCTTCACCACTATACTAAACTGGCTTTTTATTATTTTTTCCCCATCACTTCTGGCCTAACTGGGAGATCTTTCAGATTGTTTCTCACATTTCCTGCTTTCCCCATCAGGCAGCCTGTAACAGTTCTTGCGCACTGTAAAATCCCACATGCTGTCCAGTGACACTGCGTGGACTTTGGATAATTTCATATAGGTCCGTGATGGCAAACCGATGGCATGCATGCCAGAGGTGGCACACCGAGAACCTCTCTGTGGGCACACATGCCATCGCCAGCTGCAGTTCTGGTTTCTGGCACATCTTCCAGCTGGTTTTCGCAAACGCCAGGGCGCCAGAAAATGACCTAAAAATGGCCCCAAAAATGGCCAAAAAAGAGGCATGCATGCATTGGCCAGCTGGTCTTTGGTTTCCTGTGCTCTGGCGCACACATGCATACATATTCTGGTTTGGGCACTCAGTGCTGAAAAGGTACACTATCACTGATATAGATAAATGTGGCTATTATCTATCTGTCTGTTTGTCTCTCTCTTTCTTTGTTTTTTCTCTCTCTTTCTTCTCTTTCTTTTCTTTCTCCTTCTTCTCTCTCCCCTCCCTGCCTCTCTGAATCTTTTAGAGCTTGTTGATTATGTGCCAAATGTGTGCGGTGTCAAACATAAACATTTGGCTTACTGGATTTCTGAAGTTGTCAGTGCCTCTTAGTAATTCAAAACTGCATGCTGTAATCTAGCCCCATATTCCCCATAAGCTTGTAATTGATATAGACAAGGTTTGAACATCAACCATATTCATTCCCAAGGCTCCAAATGTTGGCCATTAATTTAACCTGATCAGAAAGTCTTGAAGCACAAAAGGTTACACACTATTGTACTGCTACTGAGTTGGCCTATGAAAAAATATTTCAAATGAAATTCAGTAATTGTTATTTTCTCCTTCGTTCCATTACAGCATACTTAAAACATTACCATAAATTGTGCTTAAAAATACAGGCACCTACTGCCTTTCTCATATGTTAAAGTCAAGCATCAATTTACCAGACTATATATCACCTTCTGAATTATTTTGTTGATATAATGATACATCATCTAGCATACCTTGACCCACACAATAACTACTTTTTATTAAAAATGGCTGTACATGCGGAAAGTCTGTATCATAAATTAGATTTAATTTTTAAATCGCACACATCAAGAGGAATGAACTGGGAGAAAGAGAGAAATATTTTCTATTTAGAACAATAATGTTCCTTGTGAAACTATATGAACTTTAAAAAGATCTCCACTGAGCATGCTTTCTTGATGCAACAACATACCAAAAAACTGTATTTTCATTCTACAAGGCTAGTAGTACAGTTTGATAAGATGTAATATTGCAAAACCCATGCTACCCTTTTGTGGTTTCCAAGCCTAAATATTCTTGCCCTATTTTTGCTGTCTCAGCTGGGCCAGAAAACTCAAGAATTTTATTGGCCTCTGAGAATTGCCCTAAAGTTCATAAATGATAAGCTGCATATGTGTATTGGACAACAGCTTGTTCAAACCCTTTCTAACGTTAAGTTCTATTATCTGCTTGATTTAGCCTTGTCACAAGGGAGTCTTCATTTCAAAGCTTTAGAGAGAGAAAATGGGTGTAGTTCTCTTGTGAAGCTGGTTATAAAAACTCATGATTTAAAGTTCTTACCTTGAATAAGGTAATTCCATGGAATCATAGCATTGAAAGAGATGTTGTAATGTTGGGTCTTTCTCTAATCATCTTTTTTTAAAGCCTCCAAGACTCTCATTATCTTTGTTAGTCTTCACTCTTTCAATTCCTTGGGTTTTTAAAAATTATGATGACTTCTAAATTTGCATGGCCAAATCATAAATGGATTCGTATATCTTCAGCACTGTTTAATTTGATGGACATCAATTTATGAATGAATAGTTAAAATGACAAGGCCTAGCTCATCAACTATTTCCATAATGTGATACTTTTCTGTTATGTTGTCTTCCAAATCATCTTCCAAAATTCAGCACAATAGTTATAAGGATTGTAATCTCAACAACTATTTAGTACACACAATCAAGAGAAAATTGACCTAAGCTCAGAATACTGATAGGCATATGAATAAACCAAAAGTGATTTCTGTTCAGTTCTGGAGCTCAAAACAAATTCCTGACTTCAAAATTATTTATTACTAGAGATGGTCTACCACAATAGGCTCCATTTGGTAGGTTGTGGGGGTAATTGTGATGTAACAATAACAACAACAACCATAATTCTAATGCTGTGAGGCAAGCTTGGCTACCTATGTTTTAAGGTAATGTTTGTCAGTTTCCAACTGTGTGGATTTCAATTCCCAAATTTCTCAGGGATGAATTTCTCAAATAAAATTCCTACATCTCGAATTTGCCTAACTTGATAAATACTATTCTTAAAATAGAATTGGAGATCACATGAAGCATTTTAAAGACTTCAGTCTGATTTCCTGAAGATGTCCTCCAACCAAAATATTTGTTGCCAAGTTGTAATTTTTAAATGATGTAAAAAAAATATTGAACCGCATGGAAATTAGACATATCTTTTCCATTGAATCAAATTTATTTATTTATTAAATGTATATGTCACCAATGTCACTGATAAGATGACTTTATCTAAAAAAGACAAATACAAAAGCAATTAAAATGTTAAAAGTTACATAAAAGGGAGACGGACAGTATTGGAGTGATTTAAATTTAATCCATTTAAAGGTAAATCAATTAAATGAATTAAATTTAAATGTAAATCAAATGAATTAAATTTAAATTTAAAACAATTAAATGAATTAAATTTAAATCATCCCCTGCTGTATTAACATTTATGAAAAATTTAAATTGTTTCTATTTTGATCTAAATTACATTTAAATCAATTAATTTAATTAATTTATTTAAATTATATTTAAACCAATTACATTAATTAAATTTAAATGCATATCCTCTGTTATAAGTTGTATCTTCTGTTTTAAGTATTGTTATGGCCTGTTGGAGCCATTCAACAGAAACATTACATCAAGAACAGGTAAGATTTTGTTTGTCAGGGAACAAGCTTAAGATTTTCATGGACCCACCCAAGTGGCTTCAAGTAATGGTTAATTTAAATCAGTTAAATTAGGGTGAAACCTTGGTAAAAATGCCATAATATGGTATCACAGAATCACAATAGTATTGATGTTATAATTCTATATCTAAGAAAGCTAACCATGTAACTGCTTCTGATGTGTCTGCAATGAGATCCCAGATGCCTTAAAATTTCCCAAAGGGACATTCTCAAACAATATGTGTTATTGTTTGTTCTGAAGTACCACAGGACAGAATACTAAAAAGCAGAGATATCACTCTGCCAACAAAAGTGCATATAGTCAAGACTATGGTTTTTCCCAGTTGCAATATATGCCTGTGAAAGTTGGACCAGAAGTGGTATTCAGCAGGTTCTGACCAGTTCTGGAGAATTGTTAGCGGAAATTTTGAGTAGTTCAGAGAACCGGTAAATACCACCTCTGACTGGTCTTGCCCCCATCTATTCTCTGCCTCCCGAGTCCCAGTTGATCAGGAGGAAATGGGGATTTTGCAGTAACCTTCCCCTTGAGTGCGGTAAGAATGTAGGATGAAAGAGAGTCATTTGGAAGCTATTTCAGTTATCCATCACTGCACTACTTTCAGAAAAGTTATCCTCTGGTTTTATGCATAAACTGAAGTGGTAACATTGTTAATTGACATTAAAATAATAAGACTACCATCTACCTTTGCCTGGAAAAAAAAGCAGAGAAATACATTTACTCTGCATCTACCAAACCTGGTCTCCACACTGTCTCAACATTTATTCTCTATGTCATGTGATGGTCCCATCACATTCATTATAACGTATTTAAATAAAATCAAATTTCATAATGTTATGGGACACAAGGAAGTGATAGTAGCAGTAGGAAATAATTCATTCTAGTGATTCATAATTTGAGAGGGAAACCAGTCTTGTGGGAAGAGCAATTAAAGCCTGTGTTTAAGATCAGGTGGCAAGTTATCTAGTGCATTCCATCACCGATAATGATGTTTCCATCTACAAGGAAGTACAATGAAGTAGCTTGGCTAAAGTTTTATCTTTAGCTTCCTGAAAGAGATAATTGAAACTATCACCAGAGTCAATAAAGGCTTTCCAGGACATTCCTATGCTGCATTCAAATTGCTGTTTCATTTGTATCCTTTAATACAAATAAAATATTTAGGACCTTATTAGTTTTTCATTAGGGTTTTAACTCTTCGATTGAATGGTGGGAAAGGAAAGGAGAAATGACTGGAGATGCCATTCCATCTTTATCCTAAGACCACAAAGGAGTTACAGGTAATCTTTGATTTATGACTACAGTACAATTGAGTCCAAAATTTCCATTGCTAAGCAACACAGTTGAATGTTGCTAAGGGTTAAGGGAATGGTTAAGGCAGTGTTTCTCAACCTTGGTCACTTGAAGATGTCTGGACTTCAACTCCCAGAATTCCCCAGCCAGCGAATGGTTGAAGTTCAGACATCTTCAAGTGGCCAAGGTTGAGAAACAATGGGTTAAGGGAATCGCTGCAGTTGTTAGTGACATGGTTGTTAAGTAAATCTGGCTTCCCCATTGATTTTGCTTGTCAGAAGGTCACAAAAGATAATCACTTGACTCTACAATCATCATAAACACATGCCAGTAACCAAGTGTCCAAATTTTGATCATATGATCATGGTGATGCTGCAACAGTCATAAGTGTCAAAAACTGTCATAGGCCGTTTTTTTCAAACAGTTTGAATTTCAGTCACTAAGTGAATGGTTGTAAGTCAAGGACATCCTGTCCAAAGAGCAAGTAAGGGATTCCCTCTTGATTCATTTTTCTCAGCTGTTATCGCCAATTAAAAGACTCAACTGCTTCTTACAGGAAGAATAAAACACTTCCTCTTCCTCCTTCCTCCTTCTCTTTCTCCCCTATACAAGATTTTCCCTCTGCGTGTAACTTCCTTAACATACAATACTTATTCTTTTAGAGATTAAATATCAATCTCTGTTACATGCATTGGGGACTCATTGAAGAAGAGCCTAATGCTGGGAAAGATTGAGGGCAAAAGAATTACGGGACGACAGAGAAAGACGTGGCTGGATGGAGTCATGGAAGCTGTAGGTGTGAGCTTAAATGGACTCCAGAGGATGGTAGAGGACAGGAAGGCCTGGAGGAACATTGTCCATTGGGGTCGCGATGAGTCAGAGACGACTTCGCAACCAACAACAATTCTTTTAGAGCTTAAATATCAATCTCTGTTACATGCATCCATGGGGAGGTGAGGAGGGAAAGAGAAAACACACATCATGTTATAATGATGGAGCTTAGATAATGGTACCAGACTCCAACAAATACATATTTGCAGGGTATACATGATGACATCGCCTTACATATGAGGGTTGGGTTTTTTTTTGCATAATGCGGAATCCTGAATGGGTATCAAATATTGAATTCAGAATTGATGATGACGTTACCTTACTTAATGTAAATTGATTTTCTGAGCATCTTTTAAAAAATATTTAATTAATCTTTATTTTATAAAGAGTGGCCTTATGGAGAGAGAGAGAGAGAGGCAAATAAATTTAATAAATAAAATAAAAATAAAAAGTAAGCAAAACATCAAAATACACTTCAAAAAATTAAACATAACCACTTTTAAACTTTAGGATGGAAACCAAAAAAGCAAGAGAAACAACAATCCAAACAATTTTTTTAAAAAACAATCTATCTTATATGCTATGAAAGTGGTCAACTGGTTTATAAATAAATAGCACATATGGTAGAATAATCAGAATTTTTTTGTATAATATTATAAAATATCTGCCAAAGTAATAACATGGCTTCATTCTATGATTAGTAGAAAATATTGCTTTTTTTCATCGATAAGGATGGATAAATTACATATTTCTAAAATCTGGCATAATATTACATTCCCAATTTCTCAATACAATTCTTTCAGCCGCCCCCCCTATCCACAATACCACCATAATTTCCGATAAACTGTCGAGTTCCAAAGTTTTGCTATAGAATTCAACATCACATTAATATCATCAACATTCAAAGATTTTCCCATTAATTTACCCATGTAAATGAAAATACCATTCCCAAAATGTGGATGGATGTTGGATCTATCAAATTTGAAAAGAAATTTACCCCGATGTTACTGAACAAATGTTTGTGGATGAATGCTGGTTTATAATCAGAAATAAAATTACAAATTTATTTGAATTCAAAGAACTTTGACAAAAACATCATCATCATCAGTTATCATCAATCATGTTCAAGCCTGGAGCTTTTAACGTAAAAACAAGTGCTTTTCTATTGATGAAAAGCATAGCATCATGGGAGCATGTTTTGTTCATAGGTGCCATCTAGAGGAAAGGAAGAATATCTTTCTTGGCTGCTGAATCATATTCATTTTCAAGGAGCTGGAACATGATTTTTAGAAGTCATCCTCATCCTTCCCATCATCCTCATCCTCATCCTCATCCTCATGTGTCTCTATTTTGGGATTAAAGAACCGATCACGACACAATTTAAATAGTATATTTTATTGAGAAGTCATCATTGTCACCAGTGGGGGGTTTCAAATAATTTAACAACCGGTTCTCTGCCCTAATGACCAGCTGGGTAGGTGTGACTTGGTGGTCATGTGATTGTGTGGGTGTGGCCAACTCAACATCACTCACATTGATGGGCGCTTCTCCTTAGCTGTTACAATGTAACTGGAGAGGCAGTTTCTGTAAACAGGGTAATAAAGATTAGGCTAGAAACAACACCAGAATGTTTCCTTCCTGCCTTCCTTACAAGATTAGCCCTGTAAAGTGGAAAAAACCAAAATGAGATTTCTTCCAGCAACCCGTTCTCCAAACTGCTTAGAAAGTTAACAACCAGTTCTCCCGAATAGGTGCGAACTGGCTGAATCCCACCATTGCTTGTCACCCTCCTGCTAGCATTATTCCCGCATTTTATTGAGAAACAGAAATACTGTAGTAGAGCGCAGTGGCTCACAAGGTTAGAATCAGGGGTGGGTTCTGGCAGCTGCTACTGCCGGTTCACTCGTGGGCGTGCTTTGCATGCACGCATGCGCAGTACATTAAAAATTGTTCTGCACTTCCGTAGAAGCCAAAAACAAGATGGTGCCGCCTATGGCACCGCCAGGAGAACTGGTTCAGGGGCGTGGCAGGACTGGGTCGCTGCCGGTTTCAGTGACCCAAGCCGCCAAACCACTACTGGCTCGGAAGAACCTGTCCGAACCAATAGTAACCCACCACTGGTTAGAATGCTAACAGTCAGCAAGCCTATGTTCAAGACCTGAGTGTTGCTCTGTGATGGGGTGAGTTCCTGTCATTTGCTCCAGCTCCTGTCCACCTAGCAGTTCGAAAGCATGTAAACACAAATTGATCAATAAATATCACTTCAATAGGCACATTAACTGGGCGAGGGTGATGTCACTGGCTAATCCTTTCAACCTGGAAGTTCTGACACAAATACAACAATTGGGAATAAAAAACTGGGAACAATTTTATTAAAATAATTTTGTTACAAAACAGTTGTGATGGACCAGGATTTTTCTCTGCTATAAATTAACACCTTTAAGTAGACATTGATATTATTTTACAAGAACTACTATTTTGTTATGGAAACAACAATGTATTTTCAACAAGAAATAATAAAAAAACATGAATAATTATGTAAATAGCCATTGTTGGCAGAAAATGTCCATCTGGGTTCAGTTCAGTAGTGGGTTTCTACCGGTTCGGACTGGTTCGGGCCGAACCAGTAGTGGTTTGGCGGGCTAGATTGCTGGAACCGGCCTGCCATGCCCCTGAACCGGTTCTCTGGGCAGCGCTGGAGGTGCCGCCATCTTGTTTTTCAGTTCTGCGCATGTGCAGAAAATTTTTAATTGTGCACAGTGCACATCAAGCACGCGGGCAACACACACATGAGCGAACCGACAGTAGTGCCTGTCAGAACCCACCCCTGCTTCATTTCCAAGTGAGGAGAAAGATACAGAGCCAAGGTGGCGCAGTGGTTAAATGCAGCACTGCAGACTACTGCTAGATCAGCAGGTCAGCGGTTCAAATCTCACCGGCTCAGGGTTGACTCAGCCTTCCATCCTTCCGAGGTGGGTAAAATGAGGACCCAGATTGTTGGGGGCAATATGCTGACTCTCTGTAAACCGCTTAGAGAGGCCTGAAAGGCCTATGAAGCGGTATATAAGTCTACTGCTATTGCTATTGCTATTGCTATTGATACTGGAAACAATGATGGCTGCTTGGAAAGATGGTTTTAATGGTGGACAGGACCACATGGTTTGAGGTCCGGGGCAAAAAGGGAAGAGATGTCGAGAGTCCCTGGGTTTTATGCCCTCTCTAGGCTTTTGAATTTGAGCTTGTATTCTGGTTGGTTGTCAGACTCCCATAGGCGCTGCACGGGCATCTCTGTATGATGTCCTGAGTCCCAAGCTTGGTTGACTTTTGCTGGGTGATGATGTAATTAAAGGGCTTTGGGATTCCTATTATGGCTCTGCCTGAAGGAGGTAGATCTTTGTTTCATAGAATGCCCAAGTCTTAATGGCTCATTGACAAAGGGGGGAGGGGGGCTGAGTTTCTGTTTCCCTTTTAGGAAAAATATTCTGCCCTTTTAATATTTCCTAAAATATCTTATTTTCCTAGGAAAATAAGGGGTGGGTGCTGACTTCCTACACCATCTATCTCATTACTAAACATATTATCACAGTAAAGGTGTGCTGTATAAAATTTATTAGCCCCAGCATATCTTGGTGTAGCAGTTTCACACCTGTTATTCATAGTGTGATATGTTTTCCAGCATCTTTCAGGTTTGGGCTCCCTTGGCTCAGCTGCTCTAGATTTCAACCCTGATCTCCTCCACCTTAGTCCATCATATATTGCAAGTCTGCATTGTTTTTTGTTTGTTTGTTTGTTTTGCCTACCCCAATGGTTTCACTTTTCATTTCTTTCATACTTTTCTTAACTCCAGGGACTAGTTTAGTTAAGCAGGAGTGATCAAGAACTCGGATAGAAGAACACAGTGAACAAGCTGGTTGGAATGATTTTATCCACGAAAGACAGACCTTCCATCCATACCTAGTTACCTTTGCCTGATTTCCATGAGCTAAGTGGGAGTCTGAAAGTGGGAAACTGAAAAAGAAATGGGAGATTTTTCTTTCTCTCGCAGGAGAAGAATGTGATTGCAAAATACACAGAAAACGTGATATAATAGTGGCACTAAATTGAACTATTTCTAATAATTTTAAATATCTCCAGAGGTTTTTCCACAAAACTGCAACATTTTGATATTGGAAGAAATGGTTTCTTGTTTCTTCAGAACGTTCTTCCAAAATGAGTTTAAAAAAAAAATACAAGGAATCATTTGGAAATCTAAACTCTTGGAATGATTATAGGAATATAACAATAATTAAGAACACAAAAGCTAGAAAGTTTTTTTTTTAAAGTTGGGCAGGCAAAAGGTTATTGAACAAAATAGCAGTTTCTTGACGTATGCAGAGAAACAAATGCCAGTGACCTATTTAACAAAAATGGGCAAAGTATTCATTATTACTGAAGTTGAAAAAAATTACCCAGCAGATGCACCCAGTCAGTTTTCGTTACTACTTTAATAGCACTTATAAAAAGAAATGATGGTAAAACTCTTTTCTGTATTTAAGTTGCAACCTTTTATAGTGCTTTTTGGTCTCTAAAAGAAAAACTAAAAAAAGGAACCTAACAATAAAAGAGACACATTTAATTTTATACCTGCTACTTAGGTCAATACCCTTTGGTGGCATTCGTCTTTTATTTAGAAGAATGAATTATCCTGTTATTTCTGAATAAGAAGCAATCTGTTCATTTAAGAAAGACATGTATAGGATTCAGAGGAAATATGATGCTCTCTAGTCATATATCATCAGTGGCTTTTGAATGTTTGCAGAAGAATAGTATTAATGATCTCATCTACAAGGGTAGGCTTCAAAAATTGCAGCAATGGGTTCAGCTGGAGGGGCCGGGTCATGGTGGGTGGGGCCTAGTCAGCCTCCTGCACCATGGCGGATGGATGGATGGGAGTTTTTCACATTCCGCAGGCTCGGGAGGCTTCCCCAGGCTCCAGAGGCCCTCCGGAGGCTGAAAATAGGCCTGTTTCCAGACTTCTGGAAACTTCCCCTTCCCCGAGGGACCTGTACTTACCTGGCATGATGAATGGGCTGTGTGAAGACTCCTGGGAAGGGTGGGCGTGGCCAGCCAGGGGTGGCATTTGGGGGTTCGCCGAATTGAGAGAATTAACAAAAGATCCATATATCAGTTCAATGTATATGCATGTATTTTTTTTTAATAAATGTCAGTTTTAAACTGAAGAAAATCAGTCATAGTGACCAACTAGGAAATCATTTTTCAATATAACAAAATGTCCAAAAATGCTAGTATCTCCCACTTCTTTTCATTTCATGTCTTGTAATTGGGTAGATATTACATGCTCTGGTTGAAAGCCATCATTTTCTCTTCCTCTCTGACCTGCTGAAATGGAAGGTTATCAAACTGCCTCTAATCAGGCAGTTTCCTATTGTTCTCCTGAGATAAACCTTTCACTTCAAAGCTCTCTCTAGTCACAGAGCTTACTCCTTTTTTAAAATTGGGATAAACCTAGCTGTGAATCAGGATATAATATTAGAAGACTTAGTTATCATCCAGCCACTGGCATCAAAAACATTCTAATAGAACTCTGCATAGCTGGTTTCGGAGCTACCCAATTTTAAAGGGTGGGATTTTAAAGAAATATTTTAGGGACACGGTGGCTCTGTGGTTAAGACACTGAGCTTGTCGATCAGAAAGATGGGCAGTTCAGCAGTTCAAATCCCTAGCACTGCATAATGGAGTGAGCTCCCATTACTTGTCCCAGCTTCTGCCAACTTAGCAGTTCAAAAGCATGTAAAATGTAAGTAGAAAAATAGGAACCACCTTTGGTAGGAAGGTAACAGTGCTCTGTGTACCTTCGGCGTTTAGTCATGCTGGCCACATGACCACGGAGAACGTCTTTGGACAGTGCTGGCTCTTCGGCTTTGAAACAGAGATGAGCAGCACCCCCTAGAGTCAAGAACGACTAGTACACGTGTGCGAGGGGAACCTTTACCTTTACAGATTTTTAAAAAATTAAAATTAAATAAAAGGAACACCCTAAGTATTTGATATAAAGGGTTATCCAAAGACCTTCAATCTATCCTTTTCTATTTCCTTCTGAGAAAGGCCTTTGCCTCAGGGCCATCCAGATTTAGAGAAAGCGATATATTCTTTTTGATATGGTTGGTGCAGTCAACGATCTGCTTCATCTCCCTAGTGCACATACCCCAGTCTTCCTGGTTTTCTAACTCTTAAAAAAGCAGGGATTACGCTTACGGAAATCCTTCTTTTTTATGGTGAACATGTAAAGAAAGACTTTAAAACATTTATTCAGAAGATGCTAAATTCTCATTCACCTTGTTAGAAGCAGAAGTAGGTTTGCAGCAGAGCTCGTATTCAACCAGTTCGCCCCAGTTTGGGTGAACTGGTAGTGGTGGTGGCGGGAGGCTCCGCCCACCCACCCAGACATCATCAAAGACACTCTGCGCATGCGCAGAAGCGCTGTGCGCAAGCTCCCGGTTCCAAACCAGTAGCAAAGATTAGAGCGTTTCATGCCTGGTTTGCCGGTAGGCGGTTGTATCTTAAGAAAGGAAATCAAGTTGGAAAGAAAACAGTCACAGCACAAATGATCATTTGGATGACTAATTGATCTAGCCTAGATGACATGCTGGTTAGATTTGGCATGATATCCAAACCTAGACCAAGTGGCAAACTCTGCTTAATGCAATTGTAGTTCATTATTTACAGGATTTGTATGTAATCCAGACCTGGATGTTAGTGTGTGCGTGTTGTGTGTGAAAGACAGACAGAAACAGAAAGAGAGAGAGAGAGAGATGTTAATCTTTTTTTTTTTTTTTGGTCTTTGGACATAGAGACAGAAAGCAGTAAGTCAAGGCAGTGGCTTAGTGGTTAAGACGTTTAGCTTATCAACCAGGAGGCAGGCAGTTCAAGATTCAAGCACTGTGTGATGGGGTGAGTTCCCATTGTTGCTCTAGCACTTTCTAACCGCCAGCTTCCAAAACACTCAGATCAGATCAGCCCACCATCTAACGAACAGAGAACTAACAGTCATTGTGGCTCCCTCTTATGGCCGATTGAGGAAAACAGCAACCAATCACATTTTACAGTATGATTTAAAGAAACAGGTATAGCATTGTTACATGATTTATATATTGCCAACCCAATTGTTAGAATTATATTCCTAACAGTTATGCTAATGAAACATCTGAAAGCAGACCACCGCTCAGACAGCACCAAGATATCACAATATCAAAAGCGACTGACACTCCCATTGCCACCTACTGGAATTATTATTTTTTTAAATTCCAGCCTACAGACATGAAATCTTCAGACCACAAGCTAGCTGGGATGCTAACCAGCACTGAAGGCAACTGGAAATTGATCCTGGTCTGGGGAAGGCATGGCTCATACCAATGCACTCATTGGCTGGGTTCACACAACACAATAAATCCTAAACTAGGGATTGTGTTATATTTTCATAAAGTTCTTTTTAACTGATACATTACTGTCAGGCTTCACACCAGAATTTAATTCTCCAGACTTCTAAAGTTATTAAGAAAGAGCTTGGCCAAATAAGTCTTTTTATTACAGGCAAGAATGAAGCCATGTCAATACAGATCGGCCCAAAAGGACAAACCCTTTCAATAGGTCTATTTTTAAATCTGGCCATTTTTCTCCTACTTCTGCAAGTTAATGGATACTTTTGGTTGTTCTCTTGGTGACCCTGAGAAGTGCCTGATCCATGTTGACATAGCAGTTTTGTTTAGCTTAAGAACATCCAACTCCTGATTCAGCAGCTCTATTTCTTGCAAGTACAGCTTTATGTGATGGCCTCGTTCCCATATTATGCTACCACCATGGTGAACATATGTCATCATTTAAACCACAATCCATTCAAAACCATTTTAAATTTGATTAGTGAATCTAGATATAATTGAATTCTATTACCATGGTGGTTCAGTGGTTAGAATGCAGTATTGCGGGTTGGCTCTGCTCATTGCTAGTTCGATCCTGACTGGGTCAAGGTTGACCCATCCTTCCGAGGTCGGTGAAATGAAGATCCAGATTGTTGGGGGCAATATGGTGGCTGGGGAATGTGTGGAAGTCCACACATCTAAAAGTTGCCAAGATTGAAAAATACTGGCTTAGAGAGTGCTGTAAAGCACTATGGAGTGGTATATAAGTCTAAGTGTTATTGCTATTGCTATTAGGTAAAGGTTCCCCTTGCACATATGTGCTAGTCATTCCTGACTCTAGGGGGCGGTGCTCATCTCTGTTTCAAAGCTGAAGAGCCAGTACAGTCCGAAGACATCTCGGTGGTCATGTGGCCAGCATGACTAAATGCCAAAGGCACATAGAACGCTGTTACCTTCCCACCAAAGGTGGTTCCTATTTTTCTACTTGCATTTTTATGTGCTTTCGAACTGGCAGAAACTGGGACAAGTAATGGGAGCTCAATCTGTTACGCAGTACTAGGGATTCGAACTGCCGAACTGCTGTCCTTTCTGATCGACAAGCTGTGTCTTACCCACTGAGCCACCACGTCCTATTGCTATTACTATTACATAAAACTTTTTGTGAGATTAAAAAAAAAATAACCAGCTGAAAACATCAAATATGGAACAATATTGCCACTTTGGGTCTGAATTTCAATCTGGTCTTATTGACAACAAAACAATCTGTTTTTTATTTGTCCACTGCTGAAACCCACATAATCTTTTCAAAATCTCTCCTTAGCTGTAGGAAAAAGCATAATCTTGCCACCAATTTGCAGATTTTTTTTCTTATATGTGTCTATGACTGAGAAGCTCTCTGACAATTCAGATCTTTCCAATTAAGTCACAAAACATTTCCTAAGTCTAATGATATGCATGGAGGTTCAAATGAAGCCAGATTCCCCAGCAAACATATACAATAAAGTATGTTAATTTTGCTGTTAAATTGCATGCTGACCACTCCTGTATTTCCTCTTGGGGTTAGACTAATCCTTATGTAACAGAAATCTGGAAAAGCATGATAATGTTTTAGCCCCCTTTTAATTTCAAATGGTGTTTCTTATTATTCAAAGAAAGTTTACCACATCTCCACATTCTCATCATAGATTATCACGCATGGCTGAATATTGCTGGATTTGGGCCTATATGAACAATGCCTATGTCCTCATATGTTTATATATATTTAAATCCAGATGGTCCTATATAAACCATTTAAATCAGTGGGATTTAACATTTCTCCCAGTTCTTCACTGGCTTTTAATGTATAGGGATTTGTTTCATACCTTATGTTTTGTTCCAATATCTGTAAATATGAATTTACATGAATTTATATCAATTCATGCACACAGAATGTTGCACAAATAGATACGTACATGCATGTTCTCTGAAGCTAAGGTTTTAAAAATAAATTTGCTATTTACCTTTCTTTTGAACAGCGCTGAGCTACCCATCCTCACAGATTCAATTCAACATGTTCTTTGGGGCCTCCTGTTGCCTATAGTTAGTCACTTTGGCAGCCGAATGCTGGAATAAATCAGTTTTTTGGTCTGATCCTGCACAGATCACACAATTTAAAATTAAGATTTAAAAAGAACCCCATCTTTCTGATGTCTCATTATTACTTTTTGAATGATTGCATCATGTTTTATGAAACCTACCCACAATTTTTTAAAAATAAGAATAAATGTTTATTGTGGATGTGCTTCAAGAAAAAATTCTTAAGACACCAGGAGCATTTCAAATAACCAAGATCTTAATCTTCTTTTATGGTGGCTGACTACTCAGTCATTATGTGGTTAATCGAGGAAACAGTGATTGAAACCATGTGGTATATGGCTGGGCTAAAGGTTGGCTTCATTGCAGCCTTTAAATTTGCGGGCATAAAAGTTGGAAATCTGTTTCCAGCCCATTTCTTATAATGGACTCTGACCAGAACCAATTACATTTTTCTTAGCAGTCATAATCATGTAAATCTACACAAAGCAAGCACACAGTTAATTGGAAAACTGAAGTCACTGCAGCAGTCAAGGATTAAAGACTTGTTGATTGGCAGCCATTTCCACTCGCTGTCTGTTTTTCAGCCCGGCTTTTTTCTCCCTTTTCTTCATTTGTGATACAATCTGTTAGCTTTTCAGTAAGTGGGAGAAATGGACAATTTTAGGCACCAGCCTCAAAAACAAACAAACAAACAAAAAAAACAAAACACGATCCTAAACTTTGCTCTAACAACTCTGAAATGTGACAACAGCTTGAGTCTTAGTCTCTCTCAGAAGTCACTTGTACATTTTTAACCTCATTTACAATTACACACAGGTGACATTGAGTGTCATTTCATACATATGTATGTATGTATCAGTGATGGGTTCCAGGTGGTACGGCCAGTGGTAGCCGGGAGCAGCGGCCACTGTTCCGGTACAGTGGCTCATTTGGCCCACCCTCCTGTGTTCCTAATCTGTTTATGAAGCAACCGGGTCAATTGCGCACACACGCAACCTCCGCCGAGGAGCTGGGTGTCACAAGGCAGTGGCGTGCGCATGCGTGAACAGCGCTCATGCCCAACTAGGATGCCTGGCCCGCGTGCAGCATACCAGTTGCGACCAGATCTGGAACCCACCACTGGTATGTATGCAAAGTCATGCTCTGATTTTGAATATGGATTACATCACGAGTGTCAAACTCGCCGCGTCACATTGCCGTCATGGACGTTTTTCCCCCTTCAGGGATCTGGGGTGGGCATGGCCTGCGCGTGATGCATTCGGCCTATGTACCGCCAGTTTGACACCCCTAGATTACATAGAAATAGCCATGTTGCTTTATTGGCAACATTACAGAATTGGTTTGTCATTGCCTTTTCCAGGATGTTTTTAAAAAATATTTCAGTTCTATAGTCTGTTTTTTCCTTCAAGTCCAAATCTACTTTTTTTCCCTTTCTTTCTTTCTTTCTTTCTTTCTTTCTTTCTTTCTTTCTTTCTTTCTTTTTCTTTTTGGAGAACTTTCAAAGACAACCATCTCCTGTGAATTGCTTTCATTATGACATTTGTTTAAACTTTGGGCCACTCATGTCCGAGGCAAATTTAACATACTGATTATGTGTCATAAAGTCATTGTTCATCTCTTAGCGCACACATAATTTTTTCCCCCATGATAATGTTCCTAACCGGGCGTTTCAAGCTTTCCAATTGGAAAAGCGTGTCGCCAAAGGACTCTTGATGCTATAAAGCTTGATTGGAATGAATGGGAACCTTTTTCCTAATTAAAATTCCAAGCATGGTAACTTACTATAGACTGGACAAGGTCTCAGAGCTCACAAAAATGTTTATGTTGGTATCAGAAAATTAAATTTCCCTATTAACCTTCTTAGAGAGATCTTCCTAGAACATAGCATTACTTCAATTGCTGGGATCTTTATGTTGCCTTTTAGTTTTTAACCAACCCTATTTTGCATGGTCCTGATCCACTTTTGTGGCATTGCCAAATATATTTTGCGCTAACTTTCTGAGGATTCCAGGTACTACTGTCTACAAACAGTATGTCTTGTTTCCTGTTGTGGCCAACCGGCGACCAGTGAGGAGGTTGTCACCTTAAAATGCCAAGCGAGATAAGGTTCATGTTGAAAATATTCCCAGGAAAGACTGTTGGCTAAGCCTTGCTGGCTGTGAATGAGGGGAATTCACAGTCGTGTAAATAAAAGGGGTTTTGCTGGGACCAAGACTCTGCTTCATGCTTTTTAAGGAAGCTTGGGTCAGAACATTTCCCATCATTGTTACTGAATCTAGCATCTGCAGGCACCAACTTTCTGCAGTCTTTCTCAATTTTAGCAACTTTTAAGATGTGTGAATTTCAACTTCCAGGGTGGCTGAGGAATTCGGGGAGTTGGAGTCCACACATTTTAAAGTTAAGGTTGA
Organism: Thamnophis elegans; assembly: GCF_009769535.1. NCBI lineage: Eukaryota > Metazoa > Chordata > Lepidosauria > Squamata > Natricidae > Thamnophis > Thamnophis elegans. The sequence continues at coordinate 54,985,317 of NC_045550.1, forward strand.
AAAACACTGCGTTAAGGCATTGTTCTTCTAATAAGAGAGGTAGTCCACTTCATCCACTGTCAAAGGAGATTAGAGTTTTGGAAATGAAGACACATAATGCAATGGGTCCAATATTTTATATTCAAGTTCCGTTTTTCAGTTGATAAACATGTAAGTAATCCCAGTTACAGAAGGATAGTGAAAGCAGACGTTAGCAAGGCTACCAATTAAAAAGAAAAGATAATTATGTATCCTTCACAGAAGGTAATATTCACAGTGTTGTACAAATACATAAAATTGTTCCAACCCTTCCGAAGATGTAAAACTACAAGCTTTTTTTTGCCACTTAGATAACGCTCCATTGATGTGACAGCAGCTTGACTGGCCAATTAAAAAGCTAATGTTGTTTTTTCTCCCATTATCTCAGTGTCAAGGATGGAGACAAATAAATTACAATTATTCCCAGCGTCTACATCTATTTTGGGAAAATGCAATACTGAGAAAATAAAGGACTTAGTGACAACTGAGAAAGAGAGAGAAATAACTTTTTTTTCTTCTCTTCTTAAAAGGTCAAATGGGAAAAAAAACAACCTTAAATTCCAGTAGTTTCTGACTTTCATTCAGACTCTGTTCTGGTTGCAGGATTATTTCAATCAATACTGAGTTTTGTCCTTCAGCTTCATGGGTTCCTGGTTCATCAGGCAATAAACTCTCAGCAATTACAGCAACCAGGATAATCTTGTTTGAAGGTCTTAGAAGTTTTAACACCAGTAGAAATGTGAACAAAGCACAGCTCTGTTTCATCCCAGTATATCCCTTCGTTCCTAGTTCCTGATCTCATCTACATATACGGATTTTCCAATGCCACAAGCACTCAGCAATTAAAAACAACACCTTAATACAGAATGATACTGACCAGCACATGAATCAGCATATACCATTAGCCACTTTAAACTATAAAAAGAGGCTAAAAATATGACTCATATCAAAAACACACATTTCCTCATTTCAATGCAGAATATGAAGGTCAAGTGAGCCTCACTGGGTGAAGTCGAATAAAACTGATGCCATAGCTGAGAAGGTTCTAAACTGCGACCGACGTAATGCAATCTGACACATTTTGGACAATATTGTGACAAGACGAAGCTCTTATAACTTGAGTGAACAGGAAGGATGCTCTGGAAGATATATATTTTAGCTGTATTGGTTTCGTGTTATGTACCGTAAGGATTGTATTGTGCTAACTAGAATGGATCTTTTACCAGAGGTTGGCGCCTGCAAGAAAATTGACTTGACATATTTTCTCTTGTCAATTTAGCATTCCTAAAGGATGGAGTCAGGACAGTTTTGATGCTCCCCACAGCAAAAGACTATTACTGGAGGAACAGTTGCAAAAGAACATAGCAAAAAAGTCCATTATTGATACCAGCCATATTACGGTTTATGTAATTTTGGTACATAATGATTCTTTCAGGCCTTATACAAGAGTGAAGACGATGGAGTTTAATGAAGGAACAAATTGGTCTGACAATTTCCTGTGCCTGATGAGAATATAAAAGAATTAGAATATAGCTTGAAAAAGGTGTTTGTTTTTGTCTGTGTATATGTGTGTGAAAGGATCCAGTTTGGTACAATGTGCACGTGTTAATTTATGTGCAGAAGTGTATGATTAGAATTGTTCTAAAAATGCAAGACATTTTCCGCATTGTAACAAAGTGGTAACCTCCCTAATTTATGGGTGGTCAATGATACTCTGTTCATTTTCCACTAGTTAATTAAGATGCTACTCACGGTTATATCAGATCATTTACACATTTGAGAAACTGGTTTTAGATCATCTGTATTTCATGTAGTGAACATTGAAGTGTGCACATTTGTTGATATTCTTCTGACATAACGATTTGCCAGCCATTCTCAAAACAACAAAACAAAGCGTTCTAACAGAGTACTGGGAAGCATGATAAAACAAACACAATCTAGACCAGAAATAATTCATCGGCTTTTTATAAGATGTACCTAACCAGTTAAATTAAAAATTGGTTCCATTCACACAGTACGCTAAGCTCGGGAAGCTTTAATCTTAGTTTAAAAAAAAAATTCTGTGTCCCAAAGGTGCTTTTTTTCAAGAGGTAACTGGACGTTCTGGTTCAGCACCTGGATGACTGAGAATCTCCATAGACATTTTTTCCCCCTGTGGTTTAACACATAGTGAAAATCCAGCCTCTTTAATTAATCTATGATTTCAAGTGCTAGGCAAGTAAAAAAATAAGTTAAATAAGTTAAGCATGTTGCATCAAACCAATCATTTTTGGGACAAATATTCAAAGTCCCAAGTTTTCTTCCATTCAATCAGGACTCCAAGATGAGTACACATTTTGTGCTGTGCCCGTCATTTCTGCAACTGGAAAACCTGTAGCCAGATGTGGTTAAATAGATATTGCTATTAAATAGTTCCTGTCAACCTTATCAATGTTGCGAGAGGCTGATGATGGTTGGAACCCAACCCAACATTTGCCATAGGCCAGTTTCCCATGCCTGATATATAAAGTGCATTTCATGCAAAGAAGGTGCTAAAGTGACATTCTAACTGAAATGTTGCACATCAGTTAGATGTGCTTCTTCCAGATTTTCTAATAAGGGGACAGGATAGGTGATCCCCAATGTTTATTGCAAATAGCAATAATGGAAAGACTTGAAACAAACTTTTTCTGAGTAACAAACTTTTTCTGAGTAATCACATGGCATTAAAGGATTGGATAAGGATCAGGGAGATCCAGATTTAAATCCACCTTCAGTCATTGCGTAACTTTGGGCTAGTCCTTCCTTCGTGATGGTTACTCTAAAGAAAAAATTGCAGAAGTGTTATGGATTTTATCTTGAGCTACTTAAGAAAAGGGGGGGAGGGTATACATTTAATGAACAATGTACAAAAGACGATAGCCGTGATGGCGAACCTATGGCACGTGTGCCAGAAGTGGCACACAGCGGCCTTTCTGATGGCACGCAAGCCATTGCCCCAGTTCAGCTCTGCCGCTCATGTGCGAGGGGGTGGGGCAGGTGCAGGCGGATCGCTTGTGCGGGGTGCAAGATGTGTGTGGGGGGTCATGTGTGCATGCATGGGGGGTGGGTGGGATGTATGCAGGGGGTCATGTGTGCATGTACAGGAGGTGGGGTGTATGCAGGGGGTCATGTGTGCATGCACGGGGGTCATGTGTGCATGCACAGGGGGCGGGGTGCATGCACAGAGGGTGCGTGCAGTGCACTTTGGGGGTTCAGGCGCATGCGCACGCTTTGGGCACTCTGACCAAAAAAGGTTAGCCATCACTGGACTAGGGTCATAATTATTTAGACTTTGTGTTGCAAGAATTATTGAAAGCACAACATAATCTCTCATTTTAAACTATGATTTCCACCCTTATTACTAATTAGGATCAGAAAGCACCAAGCATGCTAACAGCTAAGCTGGCAGTTGGTCTGCCCATGACAAATATTAGTTCTCAATGGCTGCGCACTGTTCTACGCCTTATTAAATTGCTTCCACAATGTAGCCAACAGGTGTTAAACTGAACATGGAATGGCCAGTTATGTTTTATGGGAGAGACCCTTGTTACAGACTTTTAAAAGCCAAGGAAAACAATGTAAATACCCTCCAAAGGTTGACAAACTACAACTTCCAGCAACTACTAGCAACTAGCAATTACTAGCAGTTGCAGTTCAGCAAGATCTGAAATGTCACCTATGCTAGAAGATGAAACAAACAGTCTGGACCAGGAATAATTCAAGAGCTTTTTACAAGACATACCTAAACAGTTAAATTAAAGTTTGGTTCCATTCACACAGCATGCTAAACTTGGTCAGCTTTAATCTCAGTTAAATATTTTTGTTGCTTAACACATAGCGAAAATCCAGACTTTTTGAAATCTATGCTTTCATGTGCTAGGCAACTAAAAAATAAATTAAATAAGTTAAGCATGTTGCATTACACTAATCGTATTTGGGGCAAACATACAAAGTCCAAAGACCTTCCAAATGTCGACAAACCACAACTCTCAGCATCTTGGCCATGCTGCTAGTCTTTGTAGTTCAACAAGATCTGATATACCACTCATGCTAGAAGATGAAACCCAGAATATTTGGGAGATCCTCAGACAGAGAAATCAAAATCTGATTAGACTGAATCCAAGATTACTGTCTAGGCAAATGGTCCCAGGTAGTTCTCAAGCAGTAGGCAGCTAAGTGGCTGCTGTTGGGTGAGGAGGTTGTGTGGATGGCCAACAAGACATGGCACTTGCCCAGCTGCTTCTGGGCAAGGGAGGAAGCTCAAATTGCTCATGAGGCACTGCATGAACACAGCAAGACCAGGGAGTGGCTTGCGATTGGGTAGAGGAGAGTGTAAACTACCTACCTGGGAGAATTAAAATCAGGGGTGGGTTTCAAAATTTTTTACTACTGGTTTGGTGGGAGTGGCTAGATGGGAGGCATATGACTAAGTGGGCATGGCCAATTTGATGTCACTCACACACAGTCACATGACCCCCTCACCAAGCCATGCTCACCGAAACGGTGGCGAAAAGTTTTGGCGGGGGGTGGTGGTGATGGTATCCTCCAGCCTTGCCAGAGCTAAGGGAGCGCTTGCAAACTACTCAGTAAGAAAAAAAAGGGGGGGGGGTTGGCCCCCAGGAACACTCTGCAGGCTTCAGTAGGGCTGGGGGAAGGCAAAAATGCTCCCAAATGGGCAGAAAACAGCCAATTTTCACCCGTTTTTTGCAAAAATGGGGGCATTTCCTCCTTCCCCCTGTTGAAATGTGCAGAGTACTCCTGAAGGCTGGGGGAGGGCAAAAACTCCTGCGTTTCTGGGACCCCTCTGGGACATTAAAAAAAAGGGGGGGGGAAATACAATTTTTCAATGAAGATTGTTCTGCGCGTGTTCAGAACAGAGAATAAAAATGGCGGCGCCAAGGATAGAACCAGTGTGGTCATGTGTTTGGCCCAGTTACTACCTATTCGGCTGAACCGCTCCGAACCTACCTCTGATTAAAATCTTCCCTGCCAGTTTCCCCATTGAGATTGCTGGCAGGGAAGTTTGCAAATGGTGATCATACGATTGTAGGGTGCTGCAACCATTGCAAAATGCAAGGTGTTTGCCAAGTGCCCAGATGGCAATCATGTGATTGCCAGAGTGCTGCGATGGCTTGAACTTCAAGGACCAGTTGTAAACATCACTCGTTCAGCATCGTCGTAACTTCAAGCAGTTGCTGAGCGAGTGGTTGTTAACCGAGGACCATCTGTAACCCATAGGGGTTACAGACAATGCCAGAAGTTAATGTATGGCCCCCAATTAGTCAGGATATACAGTACAACTGGGTGGTCTTGCTATTACGCCACAGTGTAAGGCTTCTTACACTGTGACGTAATAGCAACTTTTTGCAAGATAGGATCTGGAGAAAGTGGTTGAAGTTTTAGTATGGTTTTCCTGCCTACTTCAAATTCTGATAGATAGGCTTAATTTGTTTACATTTCATTTGTTTATATTTCCTACTTCTAAGCCACTCATCTCCCTCAGAGAGGAGCTCTTCTTATTTAAACACTGCTATCTTTTTAATACGAGATATGTTCTCATGTACTTTCTAAGAAACAGGAACTTGGAAGCAGGACAATAATTTATATCTCATTTAGCTCGGTTTTGTTTATTTTGTTTGGCCAAGCTGGTTGGGGATGGAGGGAATCAGAGCCCAACACAGAAGGACTCCGGATTTGAGAAAACTGCATTGGGATTTCTGGCAAACACCTTAATCCCTGTCACCTTAAAATGCCAGGGGTTGAATAGCTCAAAGACTAGAATTTGGAGTCCAGTAGAATGTTTCTTTTCTCTACATCAATCTATTGTGGGGTGATGTTGGGAAGACTCTCGTAAACACAGGGCTGAACAATCCAGGGGTGGGATTCAGCCGGTTCGGGCGAACCGGATGCTAATTTTACATCTGCTTCGTTGAAGTGGTAGTTGCAAGGACTGGCTAGCCCCACCCTACCCCTCCCAGGAGTATCCACGGGGCTCGTTTTGGATGCCAGGTAAGTGCAGGGCCCGGAAGTTCTGGAAACAGCCCTGTTTCTGGTCTCTGGAGGGCCTCAGGAGCCCGGGGGAGGCTGTTCTCGCTCTCCCGGAGGCTCGAGGGAAGCCTCCGGAGACTGGGGAAGGCAAAAATGCCCCCCCCCCCGGTGGTATAGGAGGCCGAGTATGCCATGCCCACAATGGCTATACCCATCCAGCAACCGGCCAGAGAACAAGTTGCTAAAATTTTTGAATCCCAGCCCTGGAACAATCTATAAATGAAACAACATAAATGATTCCTATCCTTCTTCTTTTGTAGGTCTCACAGTCTTTCCAATCACAACTGTCCAATTAGTGGCATGGATTTCTACAGTGTGCAGACAGGAAACACCCCTAAATTGTAATGTAAGACTCTTGCATCTGTGGAAAAAAAATAATAAACCTTGACCCACTGTTGCAGTGCTTGAAAAATGTTGAGTAGCCTCTACCATACAAATTCATAGATTGTTTAGAAGTAAAAAATAGAATAACAGAGTTGGAAAGGACCTTGGAGGTCTTCTGTCAATCCACTGCTCAAGCAGGAGACCCCATATCATTCCATACCAGTGGTTGTCCAGTCTCTTCTTAAAAGCCTCCAGGGATGGAGTACCGCAACCTCTGAAAGCAAGCCGTTGCTCTGGTTAATTGTTCTCACTGTTTATAGGTCTAGGTTGCTTCTCTCCTTGATTAGTTTCTATCCATTGTTTCTTGTCTTGCCTTCTGGTGCTTTGGAAAAAAATAGGTTGATCCCCCTGTCTTTGTGGCAGTCCTTCATATATTGGAACACTGAACCGTAGGCATACAAGAAGGAATTCTTTGGCCATGTGTTTCTGAGCAGGAAGGGAATTAACTAATTGGTCCCTCTTGAAGAGAATAAAGAGATTTTTGCTAAATCATTACATAAATACACTTTTTTCAGCCATTAAGGACGGAAAACAAATCTGTCGGCTTACTAGTACTGCTTCAGAAACCTTCAACACATACTGTTCCAACATGACACATGCAGGACGAATTATTTCTTCGGCTAAATGCAGCACTAAAAAAAAAAAAATCATCTATGCAAAACCTCTGTAACTTACTCCAGAAAGATCACAGTTAAGTCCATGGGGGCCTCGTGCAGTGTTTCTCAGTAGTTGCTATACTATTTGCAGGATTTAAAAAGGAATTATAAAGAAATACTCTATCTTAACAAGTTCCGTAGTGCCAAAGACATAAACAGCATTAAGAGCCTACAAAAGAGTGAAGCCATTGTCCTTGTTACATGTGGATTTCTTCTAAAGTAGTAATTGTACGGTAGATGCAGGTCACTTAGCCTGGAATCTCTACAAGCAGTAACCTTAGTTACAAGGTTTTCCTTCTGGAAAACGGATTACCAATTTTTGTCCAGAATAAAAGATGGCTAGTATAAGCAAATATCTTATCTGAGTTACTTGCAACAAAGACTTTGTAGATTTTGTTTGAGATAACCAAACATGTAGGATAAGCATGCATGGAATATGGAAAGTGCCTTGAAGTATGACTGTAGTCTTTTAGTGAAAGTATCTTCCTTTACCCTCTTCCCTCTTCCCAGGTTGCTTGGATGACCCTGCTATCATTGATAACGTATCAATGATGTGCTATTTCCAACTCTGCTTCTAGTCGGCTGTTATTTTCTCTAAAACCCTATCATCAAAAGGCACTTTTGGATTGGTGCAGCTTTTCCTTCTTATGACAACAGGTTCTTGTGAAAACAGGAGCCAAACCAGATCTGTGTCTAGCTTTCGTACTGACTTCTCTTTAAGTCCACGTCTCCATGGGCACCATGGATTCTTTTGTTCCGACGGAAGGAAGCAAATTCTCTTCATCCAGAAAGCGAAAGGGGAACTGGACTAGAAATCCACGGATTTTCTTCAGTTCTTCAGCTGCTTTTGTGGGATTCTCGCATGCAAGTTTTGGTTTATTGATGAAATCCCGTAGGTGAGTTAAGTTATTGACTTCATCAGTAGGAAGAACCCGGAAAACCTAATTGAGAAGAAGAAGAGTGAAGAAAAAGATGAGAGAACAGGTCTCTCTCCAAGTACATGTCTATACTAGAAACTTGGCCAACTGTTTAGTCATGTTACCTCTGCTCAATGAATTTTAGAATTTTAACAAGGGATTTTCAGAATCTCCAAAACACTGATTTTTGTCTCTCAAGATTTTTTGGAATCAAGTCATGTAAATATGTTTATCCCAAAGATGCTTTTTCAGAAGACAACTGGACTTTCTTGCTTTTCTTTTGAAGATGTTTCGCTTCTCATCCAAGAAGCTCCTTCAGCTCTGACAGGATAGTGGGGAATGGAAGGATTTGCATTCCTTGCAGACAGCTGGTCCTTTGCATCCTTTTAGAGGGTCTTGAAGCACTTGGAAGACTTGGAGGTTTATCTCTGTCCTCAGGGTCACCTGAGTAAGTGCTCCTGGCTCCTGTAGTCTGCAATTTCCCCCCCTGGAAATCCATTCCTACTCCTACACCATTCAAAGGGTGTTCATCCCAAATTGTACAGCTAAAAGTCTTTAGAGATGAAATCCTTCCATCCCCCACTATCCTGTCAGAGTTGAAGAAGCTTCTTTCTTCAAAAGAAAAAACAAAAAAAGTTGAGTTGGCTCCTGAAAAATGCACCTATGGGACAACCATCACCTGGATGACTGGGAATCTCAACAGACTAAATATGTTTATATTCTGAAAGACGTTACGACCTTAAACCGTTCCAGCCCTCTTTCACTTAAGAAGAAAATTATCACTGGTTTTTCACAAGCACTTGAAAGCAAAGCTGTCAACCCTTAAATATACAGGTGGGCCTCGATTTACAACAACAACTGAGCCCAATATTTCTGTTGCTAAGCAAGGCAATTCTTAAGTGAATAGTGCCTTACGTTATGACCCAGTTGTTAAGCTAATCACTGCAATTGGTAAGTGAATCATGCAGCCATTAAGCGAATCTTGTTTTCCCCATTGACTTTGCTTGTTGGAAGCCGGCTGGAAAGGTCATGGATGGTGATCATGTGAGCTCAGGACAGTGCAACTGTGATAAATACATGCCAGTTGCCAGATGCCTGAATTTTGATCACATGACCATGGGGGTGCTGCAGTAGCTGTCATAAGTCGTAAGTCACTTTTTCAGTGCTGTTGTAGCTTTGAGCGGTCCCTAAACAAATAGTGGTAAGTCAAGGACTGCCTGAATATAGGCGAGACAGAGCTTCTTTGGATCTATGGTTTAAGGATTGTTATTCCGGTTAAGGGTTTTGGGATCCTACTACAGATATAAGCCAATCATTAACCATACACCTAGGATAAAAGTTGGCAAGTTTTCAGGTGTTGGGTTTGTCTATGGAGATTGTTAGTTACCTGGGTCATGGTTGCCCCCAAAGGTGCTTTTTCAAGAGGCAACTGGACTTTCTTGTTTTACCTTGAGGTCATTTCACTTCTTCTCCAAGAAGCTTCTTCAGTTCTAATGAGAAGTGAAACATCTTGGAAGTCCAGTTTCCTTTGAAAAAGCACCTTTCGGGTTGGGTTGTAAAAAAGTAAGCAAGAATATTTTTAAAACGGCCAAAAATCTTGCAGAATGCCAAAATTCACAAATGTCAAGGCTTTCATAACTGAGGCATGTCACATAAGAACACCAGAATCCCAAACATTCTTGCCTAAAACCTCTTGAGAACACAAACATTTAGGTGATCTTGCAAACTTTCAGTTGGTTGATTTTTTCAAAAGTTATGTTTAGTTCTAAAGTTTTTGGGGTCACCTTCAAGTGGTGTTGTGTGGGCATTCCTAGCAATACCACATCTCTGATCCCTAAGTAAAGAAAATTTCTAATATGGATATGAAATGCTTTTGGATTTGATTCCAAAAGTTGGTGGGAGTTGGGCAGGAGCATAAACATAGCGCTGGTCAGGGATTTATTGACGCAAAGTTGGATAACTTCTAAGAATTGGACAGCCTTATAAAGAATAACAAGAGTTGGGGGTCTTCTAGTCCAACTTCTTACTCATGCAGGAGACCTCATACCATACCATTCCAGACTGGTGTCTGTCCAGTCTCTTCTTAAGTTTCCAGTGATGGAGCACCCACAACTTCTGAAGGCAAGTTGTACCTTACCTACAATACTTTGTATTGTACATAAGTTGTACGATACTCAGGCCTTCCCTTTAAATTTTTTTAAAATTAATTTCATATTAAACTATTGGACATAGTGCGACCATCCTGGCGTTTTCTCCACCATACACACCAAAATATAGAACAAATATCACATGTACTCATCACACTCTATCAATTAAATGCAATCATTCTGCCCATTTATACTCATTTGCATTTACATCATATTACATCACATTTCGGGTCTACAAATCTTGTTTATTTCCTGTTCCAATTTCTACCTCCCTGTTCCAACCATTGGTAAAATCTATTCCATATATTATGATATTCTATCTCTCCTTTATTCTTTAATTCTAACGTCATTCTATCCATTTCGGCGCAAACCAATATTTTCTTTATTATCTCTCTTTCTGAAGGTATATTTTCACTTTTCCATTGTTGGCCGTACACCATTCTCGCTGCTGTTATAATGTGTAATATTAAATATGTTGACTCTTTACTGTGACCCTGTATTATAATTCCTAATAAAAATAATTCTAGTTTAAATTCTAATCTTTGTACATTTTTTCTAACCACATCTGTATCTGTCGCCAAAATTCCTTTCTTTTTTTACATGTCCACCACATGTGGAAATATGTGCCTGGAACCTGAACCGAGGTGGCACAGTGGGTAGAGTGCAGTACTGCAGGCCACTTCAGCTAACTGTTATCCGCAGTTCAGCGGTTCAAATCTCACCGGCTCAGGGTTGACTCAGCCTTCCATCCTTCCGAGGTGGGTAAAATGAGGACCCAGATTGTTGGGGGCCATAGGCTGACACTGTAAACCGCTTAGAGAGGGCTGAAAGCCCTAAGAAGCGGTATATAAGTCTAACTGCTATTGCTATTGCTATTGATTGTATTTCCAGCATTTCAGGGATATATTATTAAACATTTTGGCCAATGTTGCCAGAGGAAGATGCCATCTGTAAAACATTTTATATAAACTCCCCTTATATGATGAGTATAATACTCAGGCAACAATAAGTGTGAAACAGAAGCCCATACTTCACCTTCTCAAAAATAGTGGCGTTACGTGCTGCTGTTGTAACCCAGACTTCTTTAAAGAATTTGTCACTTACGGGATCCTGGATATCATTCAGATCTATTGAGCTGCCAAGAACAACCCTGAAGAATGGGAGAAGACAAAAGACAAAAAGCGAAAAAGGAAAGGAAAGAACACACCATTAAACTTGTAGCTGTGGTCAATAATGTTAACCACTTTGAGATCAGGAAGATGAAATGCAACCTCACAGGGTACTAATGAAATATAAGAATATTGGTCCAATAGAAGCCAATAGAACAAATAATGGCGGTGATCATTAACCCGAGGTTTGGCTGTTTTGTTTTAAAACGTCTTCACAGGTTTCAACAGCTTGTCTAGATTTTGCCCAAGGGACTAAATGTGCATGAGGATGAAAGCTCCATCTCTTTACTTATTTGTATTTTTTTAACCCTCTCTTTATTATTTTTATAAAGGGTACGAACATATGTACTACTCCTAAAGGTGCTTTTCAAAAGGCAACTGGAATTTCTTGGCTTTTTTCCCCTTGAAAACATTTCACTTCTCATCCAAGAGGCTTCTTGGATGAGAAGCAAAAATTTTCAAGGGAAAAAAAAACCCAAGGAAGTCCAGTTGCTTTTTGAACAAAACTTTTGGGACAACCATGAACTGAGTGATTCCGGATCTCCACAGATACATAATACTCCTTCCTCCTCCCATTTTCCCCACAACCACCACCTTGTGAGATGGGTTGGGCTGAGAGGGGGTGATTGGCTCAAGGTCACCCACTGGCTTTCATATCTAGAACTCACAGTCTCCTGGTGATGGGCCCAAAGTCACCCAGCTAGCTTTCATGCCTAATGGAAACCAGGAGTCCCCTGGTTTCTAGCGTGATAGATGAACCACTAGACAAGGGGGTCGGCAACCTTAAACACTCAAAGAGCCATTTGGACCCCTTTCCCACAGAAAAGAAAACACCAGGAGCCACAAAACCCTTCCCGTGCCTGAGCAGTCACAAAACTAGCGTATGTAGTTGTTGAATTAAACATTCTGTTTTCTTCTGAAACTTTGCTGTTCTTGGATTTATGCATAGTTGGGAGTCGAAAAGCTCAATAAATTGTGTGCTGGGGAGTGTCGCTCATTGGAGGTTGTGACGCATATTTTGAGCCTCAGGGAGCTGCAGCAGAGGGATGAAAGAGCCACATGCGGCTCCAGAGCTGCAGGTTGTTGACCTCTGCAGTAGACCAAACTGGCTCCTGTTGTAGCTCATACAATACAACTGAGGTGGTGTTTGTGTTGCAATGCACCTTTTCCAGTTTGCTTTCTCAACCTGCCTTCTGCAAATGCCTATGGCTTTCTTGACTTGACATTCACAGTAGGCGGTGGAAAAGGCCCAGATTTCAAAGTCTCTGCAATGTGCAGTTAACTTTGTGGCAGCTACTCTCCTGCTTATCTGCCCAGTTAGATGGCAGGGGCAAATTAAGAAGGTCTGCTAATTATCTTTCCCACTCTGACAGTGGCAGCTTTAATTCTGAACAATTTTTCAAAGGAAGAACTTTGAACAAGCAGGCAATTATTATAAAAGACAATTAAACCTCTCCCCCACTCAAAATAGGGAGAAGCCAGGCTATATTTACTGCAAAGTGACTCTGAAGCTGAATAAATGATGAGAGCTTGTAAAAGGAAAAGATGAAAGGTGAAACCATTCATCCAGGTTATGGTCTAATGGGTAGAAAACTCCCTTTCTCAGGACAGGCGGCAGGCTCTATCTTGTCCAGCCATTGTAAAGATACGTTAAGTTCCAAACCTCAAATTTCAATCAAGTGACCGTTGGGATGCTGCAATGGTCAGCAGTGGGAGGACTAGTTGTAAACCATTTCTTTTAGGGCTGCTGAAACCTCAAACGGTCACTAAACAAATGGTGGTAAGCAGAGGTGGGTTGCTAATTATTTTACTACCGGTTCCGACACGCTCCCATGTGTGCTCGCCCAGGCATGCAACACTTCTGAGCATGCGCAGAAGCATCTGGGTGGGCGGGCAGAGCCTCTCGCCACTGTTATTGGTTCAGGCGATCTGAGCCGAACTGGCAGCAACCCACCTCTGGTTGTAAGTTGAGGATCATCTTAATACATTATCTACGGAGATTCTCAACTATTCAGGTCATGGTTGTTTCAAAGGAGGGGTGTCAAACTCAATTTCATTGAGAGCCACATCAGGATTGTGTTTGACCTTGGGGGGGCTGGGGTGGACGTGGCCATGGTGGGCTTGGCCAGCTCAACGTCACTTGTGTCGGGGGCACCTGTGGTGGCCAAGTGTTAAGGCAAGACTTCCCTCAGACCCTCACTCACACTCTCTGTGGTGGCCTTCCAGCTCCAGCGGTCCTTGGAGGAAGCAAACTATCTAGACCCCTTCCAGTCAGGCTTCAGACCCGGTTACAGCACAGAAACCGCTTTGGTCGCATTGATCGATGATCTCTGGAGGGCCAGAGATGGAGGACATTCCTCCATCCTGGTTCTCCTCGACCTCTCAGCGGCTTTCGATACCATCGACCATGGTATCCTTCTGCGACGACTGCGGGAGGTGGGAGTGGGAGGCGCCGTGTTGCGGTGGTTCTCCTCCTACCTCTCGGACAGGTCGCAGTCGGTGTTAGTGGGGGGGCAGAGATCGTCCCCTAGGCCCCTAACTTATGGGGTGCCTCAGGGCTCGGTCTTATCCCCCCTACTATTCAACATCTACATGAAACCGCTGGGTGAGATCATTCGCAGGCACGGGATTAGATACCATCAATATGCGGACGATACTCAACTGTATCTGTCCGCCCCGTGCCAACTCAATGAAGCGGCAGACGTGATGAACCGCGGCCTCGAAGCTGTTATGGACTGGATGAGGGTTAACAAGCTCGTGCTCAACCCAGAAAAGACCGAGTGGCTGTTGTGTTTCCCTCCCAGAGATTCGACCAATATTCCATCACTCAGGCTGGGGGGTCAAATTCTACACCCCTCAGAGAGGGTTCGCAACTTGGGAGTCCTCCTGGACTCACAGCTATCGTTTGACCACCATTTAATGGCTGTGACCAGGGGGGCATTCGCCCAGGTTCGCCTGGTGCGCCAGTTGCGACCCTACCTGAATCGGGAGGCTCTCACAACAGTCACCCGGGCCCTTGTGACCTCTAGGCTGGAATACTGCAACGTGCTCTACATGGGGCTGCCCTTGAAGAGCATCCGGCGACTTCAGCTAGTACAGAATGCGGCCCGCGCGAGTGATTGTGGGTGCACCTCGGTTCACCCGCATAACACCTATCCTCCGCGAGCTGCGCTGGCTACCTGTCGATCTCCGGATGCGCTTCAAGGTGCTATTAGTCACCCATAAAGCCCTACATGGCAGTGGATCTGGATACTTGAGAGACCGCCTTCTGCCAATTACATCCCTGCGACCAATAAGATCACATAGATTAGGCCTCCTCCGTATACCATCGGCCAGCCAGTGTCGGCTGGCAACTACAAGGAGGAGGGCCTTCTCAGTAGTAGCCCCGACCCTTTGGAACGAGCTCCCCGTAGAGATTCGCACCCTCGCCACCGTCCAGGCCTTCCGCACAGCCTTGAAGAACTGGCTCGCCCGTCAGGCCTGGGGACAAGGATAGTTCCCCTCCCGAATGATGAATGTATGTTGTTTATTATTTTATTATATGTCTTATCTTAATGTCTGTATCTCCCCTTCCCCGATTTTATGTGAGCCGCCCTGAGTCCCCTCAGGGAAAAGGGCGGCCTACAAATATTAATAAAATCTCTAAAAAAAAAAAAATTACAATTTCCTTCCTTCCTTCCTTCCTTCCTTCCTTCCCTTCTTTTTCTTTCCCTCTTCATTCTCCTTTCTTCTTCCTTTTCCCCTTTCCTTATTTTTCCTTCCTTGCTCTCTTCCCATCTTCCCTTCCTTTTTTGTATCTCTCCTCTTTCCCTTTTTCCTTTCCTGTCCCTTCTTGGATGCTCAAATGCAAAAGGGGAAACATTTCTCCTTTGTTTTGATAGCCTTCTGCCAGTGAAAAAGGGGCCCAGGAAGGCTGTGCGTGACTCTCCCGAGCTCCATTTTCGCTGACAGAGGCACCGCGGGCCAGTGCATTGCTGTTTCCAGGACAGATCTAAGAAGATCATGGGCCAGATCTGGCCCATGGGCCTTGAGTTTGACACCCCTGTTCCAAAGGATCAGAACTGAGGAAGCTACTTGGATAAGAAATGTTTTCACAGAAAAATAAAGAAGAAAGTCCAGTTGCTTTTTGGAAAAGCACCTTTGGGACTACTTTAATATACCTACAAATGAGAATAGACCCCACTTCTAAATGGAAGACCTGGCCGAATAGCTAAACATAGAATTGTCTACTCTGTGGATGCTAAGGCAATCAAATGACTGTAAGTCCTTTGGAGATTGGTTTTACTCTGTCTTTTCTGTCAGCTGTGGTACCTAAAGCACTGAAGGCGAAGAGACTGGGCAAATCTTCCTACTTTGAGGTCTTCCCCATCCATCACTGAAGCAATCATGTCGGTATCCTCCACAATGACAGCCACTTCACTGTCTCTTTTCCCCAACATGCTTCTGTCATTGATGTTTGCAGAGCCTGTAAAGACACAGCATTTGCAGAGTTACACATGCAAGGGATAAATAAATACCTATTTTAAAATAGTTCACGATGCCCCAGTTTGCATCATAACTGGATGCAAACAATCCTCAGTTTCAAACTCTTACCATAATCTACCTAATCATCAATTATGATCCACAGTAATAAAAAATAATCCTCTGAAACACAATAAATATAAGAAAATGTTAGATCTTACTTCATTTGGTGAGATGGAAGGCTATCTAAACTTTATACAAAAATAAATAAAATAAAATATTGTTTTTATGAGCAGTGTTTACTTTCAAATTCAGGATTTGATCAAACCACTTACTTGGGCTTTGTATCAATTTTGGTTCAGTATGAAGGCTGGGGCAAAAAGGACCATGGTATCAGTGGTTCCACCACAAAACCGCGGACGACAAAATCGCGGTCGACGAAAGCGCGTATGTGACGTCATCACAGCACGATGAAAAAGATCGAAAAATGTAAAAATAAAGCGAAAACCTTACCCTAACCCCCCCAAACCTAACCCTAAACCTAACCCTAAACCTAACCCTAAATCTAACCGTTAACCTAACGAAAAACCTAACACTAACCCTTAACCTAACGCTAAACGTAACGCTAACGCTCTAAACCTAACCCTAACCCTAACCCTTAACCTAACCCTAACCCTAACCCTTAACCTAACCCTTACCTTTATGTGAATCGGCTTGCTGTAATTTAATTTTTATTTCAATTTTTCGATCTTTTTCGTCGCGTTGTGATGACGTCACATACGCGATTTCGTTGACCGCGCTTTTGTGGAACGCGGTTTTGACGGGTCACGGGTATCAGTATGGTAAAAATTAAATGGGGAATATATTATGGTGGATTCTGCTGGATCTCTAAACAATATGAATATTATAGGGCAAGGATTACAAATTTGAGGCCTTCAATTGTTCCTGAACTTTGGTTGTTTCTAACCAACATTACTAGAGATGCAGTAGCTCAGTGACTAAGATGCTGAGCTTATTGATTAGAAGGTCGGCACTTCAGCAGTTCGAATCCCTAGTGCCGCATAATGGAGTGAGCTCCCGTTACTTGTCCCAGGTTCTGCCAACATATCAGTTCAAAAGCACGTAAAAAATGCAAGTAGAAAAATAGGAACCACCTTTGGTGGGAAGGTAACAGTGTTCTGTGCACCTTCGGCGTTTAGTCATGATGGCCACATGACCATGGAGACGTCTATGGACAGCGCTGGCTCTTCAGCTTAGAAACAGAGATGAGCACCACCTCGTAGAGCCGGGAATGACTTTACTTTTAACCAACATTTCTAGTTAATGGGAATTGCACTCCAACTCTTATATTTCACACCTGTTGTCATAGGTCCTTCTGAACATCTTGGAATGTAAATGTTTAGACCAAAAGCTGCACTATAATCAGATGAGTAAATTTTGAGTAAGCAACCGTATTAAGTCTGCATCTACTGCTCCATTGCTCAACTGGATCTAAACTCAGGTTGCTTAAGGGGGAGCCCAAAACCAAATCCTTACTTCTTTCTTTGTTGAAAAAAAGTAGCTTATTGGATTCTTTGCAGTGCAAAAAGTATGCAAATCCGAATGATAACACTTTTTTTTTTCCTTTACAGGAATTTTCTAAGTCTTTGCATATTGGGAAAAAAACAGAGATCTTTATCATGGAAAGGCAGCAAATTAACTGCAATGAATCAGGGCAGGAAAGATGAACATCTTCTGACATTTTTTGCTTCAAATGCCAACATAATCTGCCTGGGTTTGCTTATAATGCATTGGGGAAGAAACTGTTCGATGCTATTCTGTCTTTTGCTAGCCTTAGCTGCACCTCTTACATTCTTGTGGGCCACATTTCCTTTTATTCAGCGTAGTAGACATACTAGCAATATTTTTTTTTCCAGGATAAATTTTTTAGTTTAAACACATAAACACATCAACAAAAACAAACACATAACATTAAAAACAACATAGGAACAATAAGTTCCATCGTATATCATACAGCAGTTTCGAATCGGTTTCTTTGCAGTTAGTGTTTTCCCTACTATACATTTCTATCTTTAATTCATAATTTCCTTGTTATCCATTTGTATGTACATTTATTTATTTATTTAAACTTAGCTACGTATGACCAGATATTATTTACCTATATTATGCTAAATATTTTTACTATCATTTGTTCTCTTATATACAGATTATAGATATACATTCACATAATTATTCTTTTTCTTTGCCATTCTTATATTATTATTATTCCATTTGGAAGGTTATAAGGGATAGTTTAGAATGCTTTGTTTACCATCCTTCGCACCTGCCAAGACACCACCACTTGTTTTCTCTTTCTTTTCCTTTCTCCCTCCCTTCCTTCTCTACTTCCTTCCTTCCTAGTCTCCATCCCCTTCTTCTTTCCCTTATCTCTTCCCTACTCCTACCCTTTTTCTTCTCCTTCCTACCTTCTCTCCTTCTCTTCCTCCCTCCTCTTCTTCTTTTTCTCTCCCCTTTACCCACCTTCCCTTACCTCATTCTTCTTCCCTTACCTCTCCACCACACTTCTTCTTCTCCTACTTTCTCTCCTTCTCTTCCTCTCTCTTCTACCCTCCACTCCTTTCCTTTCCTTCATCCCTCCATTCTCTACTTCCTTCCTCCCCTCCCCTCCTTTCTCCCCTCCTTTCCTTCCTTCTTCATACTAGCAATATTTTACATCTTTTTTTTTGCTTAGTTAGCTTTCTTCTCAGCTATGGATCTAAGCTACCCATTAGGGCCTGTTTAAAATCTTCCTTTACTGGCAGATGGGAAAGAGAAGGCTGGATCATCTTGCTAATCTGTGCATATCAATCAATAGAAATGTCTTGTGCACATTATCCACTGCTCTTTCATAAAAAGAAAAGAAACTAAAGGAAAGGGTGTGACAGTGGATAGCTGTTGGAAGATGAAGATTGCTGAAGAGAGGCTTTATATGTTAAAGGTCAAAGCCACATAAAGTAATATCCAAGGCCATTTGTTTATTGATTAAACATTTGACTATATTGAAAAGCTATAAAAAACAATACAAAGAAAAGTAAGACATATTCATAATATATTGTTTCCTCTGCTTAGGTCATTAAAATCCAAGAAATATTGGGACACCAAGAATAAATTATTAGATATTTTGCAGGGAATACCCATGTACACAGATAGGGAGGGCTATATCAAAAGATTAAGAGGGTGGACCACGTAGGATGGATTGGGGTTAACTGCAGGGCAATAATATATTGTCAATGTGTCCTGCTTTGCTTTTTATTGTTTTTACAACTACATGGTATGGACCAACGACTAATCAATAAACAAATTGAACTGAATTAAAACAGCAATGTCACGAAGACACCCCCCCTTCCATGTGTGTGTGTAAAAATACCAATAGCTTTATAAATCCCAGCCTACAAGAGAAGGCTAAATAATTCTCAGTTGAGATCAGGTAAAAATAAGATTTATTTCTTCAGTAATTCCACAGGATTTCTGCAGGGCAGCACGCATACATTATAGTATCCACAACTCTGTCAGGAAGATATTTCAGTGGAAAACTGTTGGAACACATGAAACACAGGGCCAGTTTTAAGTATGTTTAGGCAAGAAACGTATTTAGGCAAGAAAAACGAAATGCACAGGTGGCACCTTGTTTAATAGTAGTTATTGTGCATAGGTGGCACCTTGTTTAATAGTAGTTATTGTGAGAGGGATCTTGGAGTCCTAGTGGACAACCATTTAAATATGAGCCAACAGTGTGCAGCAGCTGCCAAAAAAGCCAACACAGTTTTAGGCTACATAAACAGAGGGATAGAATCAAGATCACGTGAAGTGTTAATACCACTTTATAATGCCTTGATAAGGCCACACCTGGCATTCAGTTTTGGTCACCATGATGTAGAAAAGATGTGGAGACTCTAGAAAGAGTGCAGAGAAGAACAACAAAGATGATTAAGGGACTGGACACTAAAACATATGAAGAACAGTTGCAGAAACTGGGTATGTCTAGTTTAATGAAAAGAAGGACTAGGGGAGACATGATAGCAGTGTTCCAATATCTCAGGGGTTGCCACAAAGAAGAGGGAATCAAACTATTCTCCAAGGCACCTGAGTGTAGAACAAGAAGCAATGGGAGGAAACTAATCAAGGAGAGAAGCAACTTAGAAGAAATTTCCTGACAGTTAGAACAATTAATCAGTGGAACAGCTTGCCTCCAGAGGTTGTGAATGCTCCAACACTGGAAATCTTTAAGAAGATGTTGGAGCCATATTGCAGCACAGCAGCCGCCATGAGGTAACTATGCTCACCACCTCCTGCACCTCAAAAATAATAAGACCACCTTGGAAATAGGGCCAAGTGCTTATTTCGGGGGTCAAAAGAAAATACGACCCTGTCTTATTTTCGGGGAAACTTCTTTGGGGAATACTGTTTGTTCTGGATTAATGTATCGTATAACTATGGCTACTGGATTTTTTTCTTCGTAGAGCAATACGACCATTGTTGCTTGCTATTAATTTTGTTCTTTCTTCATGCCCCTCTCCTGATCTAATGTGTTTCTAATTTACCGACCTTAGTCTGGCTGCTTCCTAAATTTAATTACGCAAGCAATTACTTGTAAAAAGCCAACAACCCAAGATGGTTTACAATTTAAAAAATCCCAATAAAACAATA
Source organism: Thamnophis elegans (assembly GCF_009769535.1). Classification (NCBI taxonomy): domain Eukaryota; kingdom Metazoa; phylum Chordata; class Lepidosauria; order Squamata; family Natricidae; genus Thamnophis; species Thamnophis elegans. The sequence goes on from NC_045550.1 coordinate 55,005,824, forward strand.
ATTTAAATAGTTTAACTTAACTCCTGAAGCTTAAATACTTTGCTCACCTAATGAAAAGAGGGGACTCATTGGAAAAGGTCCTGATGTTGGGAAAGATTGAAGGCAAAAGGAGAAGGGGATGACAGAGGATGAGATGGTTAGATAGTGTTATCGACACAATGTACATGGATTTAGGCAAACGCAATGAGAAAGTGAAGGATAATGGGGCCTGGTGTGCTTTGGTTCTTGGGGGCACGAAAAGTCAGACATGACTTAGTGACTGAACAAAACCTAACCACTGAACATTAATATCATGGTGCCCACATTTTGCAGAGTTCTCCAACCCTTCTTGAAGGCCAGAAGATCGAGAGCATTCCTCATCTTTGTTGGGTGTCCAAAGAGCACAGGATGTAACTAAAAAGGTATGCCCCCCTCTCCCCCCATGCTTCATCTCTGGCAGGATGGGGAACCCAAGAAATGCATGGATCAGGTCAAATCTGGGTAGGAATGATGTACTTAGAGTTATTCAGACTCCAAGCAATGGAGGTTTTAAATATTATAGGCAGAACTTTCACTGGGACCCAGAAACCAATATGGAACCAGTGTAGCAACAGCAGGAGGTATCTACTGATATGGATTTCAAGTGCTGTAAAATTCTAGGCGGAGGGGTACGGTGCGTGCTCAAGCTAATATTTGCATCACCTATTCAATCTGGAGAAAGATTGAATTAACAAATCAATCATCCACTTCAATGACTGATTCAAAGCAGTGAGTCATTCAAGCTGCCCTCTAATTGAAACTCCAAATTGGTCCCATGGTCTTCTTGAAATCTGCAGAGATATATGGCAGGGATGGTCAACTCCCAAACACTGGTACTTAGCAAATTTCTCTCTTACCTATAATGACTGTGTTGTCATCAGCAATCAGCAGCTTGCTGTGGACATAGATCAGTTCAGTAATGAGTTTCCCTTCCAGCTCAGCATAATTTCGAAGTCCACAGAATGAAATGTAATTAATCCATTGGTTTCCAACTGAAGGGTCCCATTAAGGAATGGAGGATGAAAGAAAAGAAAAAAAGAACGGAAAAACTTTAGGGCTTTAAAAAGTAGAAGAAATGAAAATGTAAGAGGTTTTTTTCCCTACAGTTTTTAAATTACAGAAATGTAGGTCTGGGCTAATTGGTAGAATACATTTCTTGACAGTAATAGCCCGTTAAGCCAATTACCTAAGGAGACCTGCTAATATTTAGAACCCTTCAGATACTGTATATCATACTTAATTACTATAATTCCAGGCTAGTGTGATCTTTAGCAATGATTGTTAGAATTATGGGAGATAGCATCAGATTGGTAGAAGAAATCTTGGAGGGGTTGATGTAGGACAGCAACTCTGGATTTTCTGCACCCAGTTATAATAATACCAAGTTGGCTGTACCAGATGCTATAGAAGTAGAATGGATAACATTCAACCCCCACCAATCCTATTTCATTATAATTGTGTAACTGCAGTCCCAATAAGAACAAATATCATAAATGCATCTGAAAAAAGTATCTGGGTGCAAATGTCTGGAATTTATGCATCAAAATGTGTGTTTTTATTCTATCGTTCAGCTAATGTCTACCAAAGGGTGGCGGGAGAGGAAACAATAAACATTTTCAATCTGACTACCTAGCAATTTTGGCATAAATCCAAATGTCCCTAGATCCTTATAACTGAGCCTAGGGAGTCAGCTTGTTGGAATGACATCAAGTAAAATCAGGAGAAGCAGCTCATTTAGAATCACATCCAAAGGGATGCATAAGATAGCAGCTTTTTTCTCTCTTCCCAGACACCCAGATGTTGTTTTGCTAGTTTGTTTTGATTATTTTTGAAGATTTCCCTGACACAATTGAAGCCTCCTACATTAGCTATTACATAATCCTGCAATTATTCCAGCTACTATGTGCTTTATGGCAGGTCAATCAAGGTTTGGTGTCCTTAAGATCCTTTGGGGAGGGAACCTACAGAGACCCAAGCAAAGGACTTACTTTCAGCTTTCAGCTGTCCCAAGATTGAATTTTCTCCTCTGCACATGGTCCTGGAAAAATTAAAGCCACCATTAGACTTACAAAACAGCACAATGCGATTAAGTTTACAAGAATATGTTTAGCTGAAATCATCAAATACGTGTCTGTCTCTTTATGTAGATAGATAGATAGATAGATAGATAGATAGATAGATAGATAGATAGATAGATAGATAGATAGATAGATAAATAGATAGATAGATAGATATGGAGGATGGATGGATGAATTGATCGATATAGATAGATAGACAGACAGGGTAGATGGATAGATGGATGTATTTAAAAAATATAGATGGGTACATAGGTAGATATGGTAGGTGGATGAATTGATGAATGGATGGATATAAAGATAGATAGGTAGATAGATGGAGGTAGGTAGGTAGGTAGGTGGGTGGGTGGGTGGGTGGATGGATGGATGGATGGATGGATAGATAGATAGGGATGGATGGATGGATGGAAGGATGCATGGAGATATAGATAGATAGGTGGATATAGAGAGATAGATATAGAGATAGATGGATGAAGATAAATAAATAGATGGATGAATTGATGAATGGATGGATATAAAGAAATAGATAGATGGATGGATGGACAGACAGACAGACAGATACTATAGATAGATGGATGAATAGATAGATATAAAGACATATATATCTATAGATATATAGATACACAGATATAAAGATAGATGTAGATAGCTAAATAAATATATATCTTAGAGAAAGCAAAAACATTTTTTGGCCTTCTGCAACTTAAAGTTGTTCAATGTTTTCTGGCCCTCATGATCTCTCTTCATATATATTATCTGAACTCCTGCTAATATCATAGACACCACAATGTAGTTTTGGTATTGGACAACACAACACTGTTGTTTTCTTTGCTCCCCCCCCCCCCCCGACTTCTTCATATATAGATGTAGAGAGATCATGATGGCCAGAAAACACTGAACAGCCTTAAGTTGCCGAAGGCCAAGAAAATGTTTTTTTGCTTTCTTTAAGTCTTAAAGGAAGCTAGCAATTTGAAGCCTCGGGCTGTGCAACCTGGAATCTTGGGCATTAAGGCTGTGGCCTAATATGTAGGAATTCAGGTTACAGAGCTCCTTTCGAAAGTCAGGGGAAAATAGTAAACGAAACAACAGTGTTGTCCAATACCAATACCTTCAGCTGAACTAGAAAAGTTAAGCAATGGGAGATTGTCATGTAATAATGGAGCTGTAGGCTGAACTGAGAAATCACTAAGATAACCTGGAAGAAAGCAAAGCCAGCAATTCCTCTTGCCAAAAACACTACGGTACATATTTGTGTTTATGATGTTAGCAGGAGTTGAGATCAACCTGATGGAGATGTATGTCAGCTCTTACGACTTGTCAATAATACAGTGAACTTGAGACTTGTCCTCAATAACTTATTAGAAGAAAGCTTTCTGATCGCGTCTCAGAACTGTTTGACATATTTGTATGGAAGAAAACTAAATATGAGCAAAGACTATGTGTGGGCTTCCAGATGTAGAACTGGAAGGCACCACAATGGTCAACAGCAATATAATAGAATAACAGAGTTGGAAGGGACTTGGATGATGGGGACAGGACACCTGGACAAATATGTACCTAGACTAGGAAAATAAGGGAACTTCTTATGGTTCAAAATAAATATATTATGCAACCCTAAATATGAATCACTGTACAGATGTTATAAGCCTGGCATGTTTCCACCTTAGGAGTTCTTCAAGACAACAAGGTGGACACAAAAGACCCTCTTTGAACACAATTGTAAATGGGCATTACTAAAGCACGCGATGGCTCAGTGGCTAAGATGCTGAGCTTGTCGATTAGAAAGATCGGCAGTTCGAATCCCTAGTGCCACATAATGGAGTGAGCTCCCGTTACTTGTCCCAGCTTCTGCCAACCTAGCAGTTCGAAAGCATGTAAAAATGCAAGTAGAAAAATAGGCACCACCTTTGGTGGGAAGGTAACAGCGTTCTGTGCGCCTTAGACATTTAGTCATGCCGGCAACATGACCATGGAGACGTCTTCGGACAGCGCTGGCTCTTCAGCTTTCAAACGGAGATGAGCACCACCTCCTAGAGTTGGGAACAACTAGCACATATGTGCGAGGGGAACCTTTACCTTTACCTTAAAGCAAGTCCCATATTGAATGATACCAATATATAAGACATAGAAGAACATACAACACAGAATAAAAGGGTTGGAAGGGACCTTCAAGGTCCTCTAGTCCAGCCCCTTCCTCAAACAGGAGAGCCTGATATCATTCTGTCCATTCTCTTCATGAAACACTCCTGTGATGGAACATCCAACTTCTGAAAGCAAGGCGTTTCACTGATTCATTGTTCTTACTGTCAGGAAATCTAGCTTTAGTTCTAGGTTGGATCTCTCTTTAATGATTTTTTTCCCACCTGTTACTTCTTACCCTGTCCTAAGGTGCTTTGAAGAATAGTTTGACCCCTTCTTTTCTGTGCTAGCCCCTCAAATATTGGAAGAATGCTATCATATCACCCCCAGTTCTTCTCTTTGTTAGACTAGACATAAGGTAGTTCACTCAATCATTTTGAAAAGCATTAAAAATCTGAATGTGAACACATGCCCATATGTAGCACTTAATTCACTTTGAAATAGGTGTCTGCAAAACAGAGATGTAGACAGCCCCACCCAAAACCACAATACACAATGGGAAAAGGAAAGATTAATTAAAAAAAAACCAGAAAATGCATTCTAGATTTTCTTGGCGAGGCACAACCCCAAACTCAGTGCTCCCTCTGCTGACTCTTTAGCAGAAATACATAATAAAATGAGCTTTGTTCAGCTCTGAGAAGGTCCAACACTGACTCGGTTGGATTGCTGGCAAGAAGAAAAGGGGTGGAAGATAATTAAAAGGTAAAGGTTCCCCTCGCACATATGTACTAGTCGTTCCCAACTAACTCTAGGGGATAGTGCTCATCTCTGTTTCAAAGCCGAAGAGCCAGTGCTGTCCGAAGTCGTCTCCATGGTCATGTGGCCGGCATGACTAAACGCCAAAGGCGCATGGAACCTTCCCACCAAGGGTGATCCCTACTTGCATTTTTATGTGCTTTCGAACTGCTAGGTTGGCAGAAGCCGGGACAAGTAACGGGAGCTCACTCCGTTAGGCGGTGCTAGGGATTCGAACCGCCGAACTGCCAATCTTTCTGATCGACAAGCTCATTGTCTTAGCCACTGAGCCACCTTAAGATACTTAAGATGGTTCAAAAACTTCTTATAAAATATTGTTTCATAGTGGCTTTCACTACTGATCTTTTAAACTGCATTTCTACTTCAGGGCTTGGACCGGTTGTAGTCCCTGAAACGTTTGTGTTGTTTCCAATGGTATTGTTGCCCATCCCAGATGCAGAGCTCCCTGCCAGCTCTCCATCACCTTTCCTCCCCAAATGGATGGGACGCAGCTGAGTAGTTTTCTATGAAATCATCACTCAGACCAACACCTAATTAGCTCCCATTATATTGCTGCTGCTGTATGGAAGTTTACGCCTTCTCCCTGTTGCTTCTTATGACTGGAATAATCCCCAAAATGGGACTCTTTTCTTTGAATTCCTGCCCAAATGTTAGTTTTTCAGTCAAATGAACCTCAATAGCAGCCTTGTTTTGACATGTAGAAAATAACACCTGTGTGACTTTTGACTACAAGAAATACTTTAGGGGCATTTTGGTGTGTATGTATGTTCTCCACTTATTCTGAATATTTAAAAGTTGGGCTAGAGCAGCAAGCCCAGTGGTGGGTTGCTAATCCCGTTCCAACCGGTTCGGTTGGAACGAGGCCGGCAGCGTCCTCGTGCACGCGGGCAGTTCATGCATGCGTCTTAGCGCCTGCGCGATGTTCCAGCTGCTTGCGGAGACTCGCGCAGGCGCTGTATGTGCCATTCAGCTGCTCGCGGAGAATCGCGCAGGCGCTGTATGTGCCATGCGCCTGCGTGGAAGTGCAGAAGCCTTCAAAGACCGGTAAGGAGCGTGGGCGGGCGGGTGTGCCCTTCGCGTTCCTGGAAGTTACTTACTTCCGGGTTCGCCGACCAACTGGTTCGCGGGGACCGCCGCAAACCGGTTGAAACCCACCCCTGAGCAGGCCCCAAAGTTTTGGGGACCAGGGACCTGTTCTAGAGAAAGTTTTCTGCAGACTGGAGGGGACATGATTTCACGTGCTGCCTACATCCTGCAAATGGGGCTTCGCTTGTTTGTGAGGCCTGGTTTCCGGCATACTGCGGACCGTTGCCAGTCCTCGGACCGGGGGAGTTGGAGACTCCTGGGCTAGAGGTCTCACTTTTAATCTGCCATCTTATCAAGAAGATGCTTAGCTTTAGTACTGCATTAAGCCCACTTTACAGCTTCATACAAAATATCGAATCACCAGTAAAACTAATATAATATGCTAAAATAAGAACATATTTCTGAAGGTAAATGCTACCAAAACTAAACATGCTGCATAAATGCATCTTTTAGATGTTTACCTAACAAGTGTTTTACGGGAGCACAATCAAAATCAGAGAACCAGATATATGTTGACTTTGCTATCTCTTTCAAGTTCCTTTCTTTTCCTTCCATGCTGCCAATGGAAACTCACTGGGATAAAGCCCTACTAGAAATCTAGGAACTGTCAACATTTAACTGTATCTGAATCCTAAACATATGAACCATGTAACACAGTCTGTAATTTAAATTTTAAAGGCAACCTTCCTTTTAACACAGGCACGAGAGAAGTAGACAATCCTATGGCTTTACCAGCCAGCAAAATGGAAGAAAGATTATAAAAATGAAACAAATTCTACAGATCTAATCACAGATTCTTGGCTAAAATTCCCACCTCTATCTTAGAGAAAAAGGATTACTCCAGCAAATAACCCTTGCTGGCTTTTTCTAGATGTTCCTTGAGTCTGATAAATTGCAACCTTTAATCAGACTCCCTGGAACAATTTTTATCTAAGCTTTTTTCTATCACAGTACCAGGCTTATTTTCCCAGATGATCTATCTCCCATTTCAAACAACAGAGAGACTTTTCTCTTTAGCAGAAAGGGCTAAAATGAGGAAAATCTTCTTGATAATCCCAGGTGTGCTTCAGTCCACAAAGCCTGTTTAGCCTGTGTTTTGAAGACCCATGGTTTTCCCAGTTGCAATGTATGGCTGTGAAAGTTGAACCATCAGAAAGGTTGAGCGCCAAAGAATTGAGGCCTTTGAATTATGGTGCTGGAGAAGACTCCTGTGAGTCCCATGGACTGCAAGGCAATCAAAAGGGTCAGTCCTCGAGGAAATCAACCCTGACTGTTCTTTAGAAGGCCAGATCCTGAAGATGAAACTCAAATACTTTGGCCACCTAATGAGAAGGAAGGACTCACTGGAGAAGAGCCCAATGCTGGGAAAGATTGAGGGCAAAAGAAGAAGGGGACGATAGAGAATGAGGTGGCTAGATGGAGTCATCGAAGCCGTAGGCGTGAGCTTAAATGGACTCTAGAGGAGGGTACAGGACAGGAAGAAAACCTGGAGAAACATTGTTGATGGGATCGTGATGGGTCAGAAAAAACTTCACAACTAACAACAAAAACCAAGAACCAGCATCTTGGTTCTAGTCTGAGGGTCTGGTTTGTAGCAATTGTGTGGAGACAGTTTGCCTATTCACTACAACAAGGCTGCAAGAAGTTGCCTAAATACCGTATGTGTATGTGAACAAGAAAATGTAACATTATTTTATCAACTGCTCCTACTCTGGCTCCAAAGTGGACTTCCCCATTTTCATTTCTGCCAATGCTTCAAAAGCTGAGTTGACTTTCTGGGGGGGGGGGGAAAATACTACTCACTCTCTCTTTTCAGCTCAGTGACCTAGAGATAAGGAAACTTCTAGTGCATTATGGAGAAATAAAAAGAAATGTCTTGGTAAGATCACACTTGGAATATTGCATGCAGTTTTGGTTGCAACGATATAAAAATATGTTGAGACTCTAGCAAGAGTGCAGAGAAGAGCAACAAAGATGATTAGGGGACTGGAAGCTAAAAGATATAAACAGTTACTGGAATTCTGTATGTCTAGTTTAATGAAAAGAAGGACTAAAGGAGACATAATAGTAGTGTTCTGATATCTAAAGGGCTGCCACCAGGGGTGGGTTTCAACCGGTTCGCGGCGGTCCCCACGAACTGGTTGGCCGACGAACCCGGAAGTAACTTCCGGGAACGGCGAAGGGCCCACCCGCCCGTCCTCCTTAACGGTCTTTGAAGGCTTCTGCGCTTCCACGCAGGCGCAGGGCACATACAGCGCCTGCGCGATTCTCCACGAGCAGCTGGAGCATCGCGCAGGCGCTAAGACGCATGCGTGAACTGCGCGCGTGGACGAGGACGCCGCCGGCCCCGTTCCAACCAAACTGGTTGGAACGGGATTAGCAACCCACCACTGGCTGCCACTAAGAAGAGGGAGCCGACTTATTTTTCAAAGCGCCTGAAGGCAGGAGAAGAAGCAATTGATGGGAACTAATCAAGAAGAGTAGCAACCTAGAACTAAGGAAAAATTTCCTGATAGTTAGAACAATTAATCAGTGAAATGAAAGTTGTGAATGCTCCAACACTGTAGGTTTTAAAGAAGAGATTGGACAACCATTTGTCTGAAATGCTATAGGGTTTCAGCTAGAGCAGGGGTTTGGATTAGAAGACCTCCAACGTCCCTTCCAGTTATTCTCTTATTCCTTTAGCCTAGCATTGCAGGGACCATGGTAATAACTGTTCATCATGAAACCTTGGCAGCAATGAAGATCTTCATTTTAGGACACTGTTTCAGCAAAGGGCCCTATGCCAAGGGCTCCTTTAACTTTGGAACCATCTCTGCTCTCAATTTGTTTTTTGTTTTTTTTTAAATTTGGGCCAAGCATCCATCAGAGAGCTGCTTACATGCCTTACCAAAATGCCTTGCTGCATTGCTGAAAATAAAAGAATCCAGGCTGGACCTCTTAAGTTACCTGTAGTTAAAATGCATAATGGCCTGGAGAGCATTGCCTCCTCCTGTTGAGATATCACCTTCAAAACCAGGTAGTAGGGGGATCACAATGTAGACTCGGTATCGTTTGTTTTCCCTAAAAGAAAATGCAAAACAAGTAATTTATTGTACATTTTCCAGTACTGGCATTTCAATAACAGTTCAGGGAAACCTTAGCTCATGATTGCAATTGGGACTGGGATTGTGATTGTTGAGTGAAAGGGCATTAAATGAGAAGTTATGTCACGGTGTCACTCAAGAACCATAAAGTGGCACTCCTGGTTGCATTCACTGCGCAATCCCCGGTCCTTTAAGCAGGTGGAGAAAAGTGCTGCCTGCCAAAGGATTTCAGCTTCCAACAGAGCTGAAATCTTCTGGCAGGCAGCTCTTTTGCTCTCCAAGAACTTGAGAGAGAATCCTACTGGCAGGCAACAGCAGCTTGCAACCTTCCCTGCCAGCTTTTCACCGACTTTCTCGGGAAGTCAGCAGAGAACATTGCAAATAGTGATTGCAGAATACTTGGCAACTGATCATAAGTGCAAACAGGTTGCCAAGCATCCAGATCGTGATCACATGATGCAGGAATGCAGGTGGGATATTTTGCAACAGGCAGAAGTGCTTTACAGGTCATAAAGAAACGTTTCCAAGGTTATCATAATTTCGGATCAGTGTTTAAAAAAGTAATGAGTTGAGAACTACCTGTACAAGGATTTATGATGTCACCTACCTGGGTAACTAAGTATCTGCAAGAAAACCACTAAGCTCAGAGAGCACCAAGGACTCCATAGTTCAGTGAGGCTAACCTTTTTCTCCTCATGTGCTGAAAGTGTGTATGTGCGTGCTACAGCACACGTGCGTGTGCCCACACCCATAATGCAATGTGCGTGCAATACCCTCCATGCTCCCCCCCACATGCATGCGCGAATACCCCCCCCCCCAATTGCCATGTTTTGGACCTAGCAGGCCTCCCTAAAGCCTCCTGGGACTTCCAGAGTGTGGGGGTAGGGTGTGCCCCCTGCGTATGCATGCACGTCTCTTGCATGCGCCCTGCCCCCCCCACGCACGGCAGAGACCTGAAAATCAGCTGGCCGACAGGAGCTGAACTGGGGTGACGGCTTGTGTGCCCACAGAGAGGGTGCCATAGGTTCGTCATCACGGCCATAATTCAATCCAGAGCCATAATATATATTCCTTTCCATTTGAATAATGTATTTCAAAAATGTATATTGGAGGGGGTTTATACTAGAACTAATAATTTATTTTAATACATAATCACAGAGGAGTATTTCGGTGGGGTTTATTTTTGAATCATTTACATAAAGAACGATGATCTATGAAACCTGTTGACCAAGGTTTTCCCCACCCAAAAGAAAGTTTAACTCTTTGCCCAGCACCCACATGTCCATCACATGGCCCAATCAGTCACCGTCCCAGCTGAATATGCCTCCCAGTCACACCACTCCAGGTGCAGGGCAAAGTGTCCTTGACTCTTTGAGAAAGGAATGTTATTGTGACTATATATCTCCCATACGCTATATAAGCCCCCCTCCCATTTTCCCACAGCATGAAATGTGGCAGGCCTAAAGGCCCAGTGTAAAAGATGGCTTCCAGGCCTGACACGTCGAGTCAAAATAAGAGAAAGAGAAGGATGTAGTCATAACCACATTTAAATATTATCCCAAACAAACAGCACTCCCAAGAAGGCTGTCAGGCCTGGAAGCCATCTTGGGCCTTGGGTGAAGTTCCCAGAAGATGACCTAATTAATTTACGAGACTCGAGACAAAGTTCAAAACCCCTGTATCCCCTCCCTTCTGTCCTGCGTCATAATTCATATTCTCCAACTAGGCTGTAGACATGAGATCTGACTCCGGCCGAAGGCATGCATGGAATTTCCCTTTCCATGCCAGCCTGATAATAGTCATGGCAACGCTTTAGAAGTTGACACCTTGGATCTTCAGGCCTGCCACATTTAGTGCTGTGGAAAACTGAGAGAGAGGATTGCATGGAGATGGGTAGATATATAGTCAAAACAACATTCCTTTCTCCAAGAGTTAAGGCCACTCTGCCCTGCATCTTGAGGGGTGTGACCGGGAAGTATGTCCAGTTTAGGATGGTTCCTGATTGAGCCAGGTGATGGGCATGTGGGTACTGTGCAGGGGCTTGGGTGGGGAAAACCTGGAAGCTTTCAGATTCAGGTTTTCCCACATGTGCCAATAAGACACTAAGTTTTGAGGAATGCCTTGCCTTGAGCTCTTCTTTTGTTGGGGGTGTGACAGAGGTATGGTCAAAACTATAAGAAGGAGACATCTCTATTAACAGGTTCTGAAGCTACTGTAACAGGGAAAAGAAGAGCTGGTATCTGTTTGTAGCAGGTTGTTCCTAAAACACACATTTTATACAAGTAATAAAAATACATCCTTATTTCCTTAAAGTCTAGGGTACTTTGTCTATGTACTTTTCTTGAAATTGGTTTTCAAGTGTTAAACATACATTTGGCTGGAAATTAAAGACTATCACATTTGTGTGAGACAGGATAGAGAGCATATGTGTGAAGTTAATTAATGAAACTTTTCAAAATTAATTAGACAAATTAATCACCCAGGAGCAACCTACTTCATTAAAAACAGCTACAGCATGCCTGAAAAAAATTGTTCTTTATTTATTGGAGAAACTGATGTTGCAAAGATGTGATCGTATTCATTATATACATTTCAATTGTCTGAAGGACTGAGAGGTGTATTATTCAGGGGGCGGGAATTCTCCATCAAACCTTTCCATTGCAGGCAGTCCTTGACTTGACTTATGACCACAATTAGGATTGGAGCTTCCATTATAAGTCATGGCTGTCAAGTTGGTCCTGATTTTATGACAATTTTTACGACAATTATTAAGCCAAGCACCAGAGTCATTAAAATCCAGCTTCTCCAATTATTATTATTATTATTTTTTGCTAGAAATTGGCAAAAAAAGGTTGCAAATCATGAGCACATGACTGCAGGGCACTGCAACTGGTTGTAAATGCAAGAACCGTATTTTCTGGATTATAAGATGCAGCGGGGTATAAGACGCACCAAAGATTTTGAAGAGGTAAATGAAAAAAAGGTTTTGCACTCTGCAGGCCTCCCAAACCCCCATTTTTTGTTTAAAATGGGGCATGCAGAGAGTTTGAGAGGCCTGCAAAGTGCTCCTGGAGGCTGGGGGAGGGGGCACAAAAAGGAGCAAAAAACACCTCATTTTTTGCAAAAAAAACCCCCAAAAACAGGGCATGCATAGGCTTTGGGAGGCTTGTAGAGTGCTCCTTGGGGCTTGTGGGGCAAAAATGAAGAAAAACTCCCGCCCATTTTTCACTTGTTTTTGCTCTCCCCAGTCCCCAGGAGCACTTTGGAGCCCCCACAAACCCTCTGCATGTCCATTTTTGCAAAGGGGGAGGGGTTTCGGGAGGCCATAAATGTTGTATTCAGTGTTTAAGATGCACCCAGATTTTCACTCTCTTTTTTTGGAGGAAAAAGGTGCATCTTATACTCCGAAGAATACGGTAGTTCTCAAGTACTCAAATTGCAATCAAGTGGCTGTGATCAGGTACAGCAGTAATAAGTGCAAGTATAAGTGCATCATTTTTTTCCAAGTAACTAACTTTAAAGTATTGTTAAAGGAATGGTCATACGTCAAAGACTACCCAAATCATTTAAATAATTATGCAAGAGCAAAATTTACAGACCAGAAGATGCAACGGCAAAGTATTTTGTACAGTATATGCCTGTGGAAGTTTTACCACTGACTGACCAACAGGAGGCAGTGCGTGACTGGTTTCATTGTTATTGGAACTCATCAATTTTGGAACTTCAATCAGTTCAACTTCTTTTTTTAGCAAGAATCAAAACTCTTAAGCTGTTGATTTTGTTCATTGTTATGTAGTGCATTCTGCTTTGTGAACTATAGTGCCCTCACTATGGCCTGTAGCTGTGGTGGGTTGCAGGCGGTACGCCCCGGTATGGGCATACCGGTGCCTGCTGGAAGTAGCAGGCACTGTTCCGGTATGGTGCTTCGGAGGGCCCGCCCACCCACCTGTGTTCCTGACCTGTATTTGACCCAACTGAACCATTTGCGCATGCGCATGCAGCGCACGGCACCCGTGCGATGCTCCGCCAAGCAGCTGGAGCACCATGGGTGGTAGGTGCGCATACGTGTGCAGCAGGTGTGCACGTGGTGGATGCCCGGCCCCGTCGCAGCGTACTGGTTGCAACAGGATCCGGAACCCACCACTGGCCTGTGGGAAAGGAGGTATAAACTAAGGAATGAGCATACCTCTTCCTTATTTTAAGATCTCAAATTAGAGAGACCTCTTAGAATTATGGAACTTGAGTCATGAAACCTGTAGCCTGTGTGCACGACATACCACAATTTGTCTCTCTAACCTGAGAACTTCAAAGGTTCACTTATTCTTATTTCATATATATATATATTGACTTTCAGTACTGGGTCTCTTTCCCAATTCCAAGATTTATAAATAGGTTGTTACAGATTTACTGTCAGCCAGAAGGGAAGTTGCTTCTCAGTTGCTGAATCAAAGTACATAAGGAAATGCATACACTTTATTATTTATTTCAATTTCAGTATGCAGAGTATTTGACACAACTAAATATTAAGAACAGCCTTTCCCAATCTTTGGTCTCCAGTTGGGTTGCATTCCAACTCCCATAATTCCCAGGCTATGGAAAGAGGACCTGGGATCATGACGCACCTTGGCTGGGTCGTGCTAGGTTCTGGGGCAGTGAACTCAAACCAGAAGTACCATATTTTTCGGAGTATAAGATGCACCTTTTTTCCTCAAAAAAGAGGCTGAAAATCTGGGTGCATCTTACACACTGAATACAACATTTTTTGCCTCCCGAAGCCCCGCCCTTTCACAAAAATGGCTGTGCATACCCCTATGGAGGCTTTCAGAGAGCTCCTGGGAACTGGGGAGGGCAGAAATTAGCAAAAAATGGGCTGTTTTTTGCCCCTCCCAGCCCCCAGCAGCACTCTATAAGCTTCATACAATTGTTTTGATGGAAAATGGGCCTGTTTTCACAAAAATGGGCCATTTTTTTGCTCATTTTTGCCCCTCCCAAGGCTATTCATGCCTTTTTTTTAAAAAAAAAGGCCCATTTTAGCGAAAAATGGGCCGTTTTTGGGATGCTTGCAGAGTGCAAAAACTTTTCTTCCCCTTTTGGAAAGCTCTTTAACTGATTGATGAGAATTACATTAATCAAGTGCTGTGCCAGCAGAAAAAAAGTCTTAGGTGCTGCACATTGTCAGCGATTTCCTTCTCCAGCACATGGATAAGTACATCTGGAAACATCTACTTACGTACCTACCTACCTACCTACTACCTACTCTCTTTCTCCCTATCTACTGTATTTCTGTCTCTCTCTCTCTCCCTACCAACATACCTATACAGACACACTCTCTCTCTCCCTACCTACCAACTGTATTTCTCTCTCTATTTCTCTCTCTCTCTCTTTATCTATCTATCTATCTACCTACCTATGCTACCTACCTACCTACTCTCTTTCTCCCTACCTACCTACTGTATTTCTCTCTCTTTCTCTCCCTCTCTATCCCTCTATCTACCTACCTACTTTTAAAATTAAATATGGTAACCCTTTTCCAAGGCATGGATTTCACAATTTTCTCACTTCTTCAGATTTACAGAAGTGATAGGGACAGAGATACAAGAATTTCAGCAACTAAACTACATATTTCCCGGAAGAACTGGTTGATCTCCTACAGCAGGGGTATCAAACTCAAGGCCCAAGGGCCGGATCCGGCCCACGGGGTGTTTAGATCTGGCCCGCCTGATCACTCTGGAAACAGTGAAGGAATGGCCCCTTGTGCCCCTGCCAGCGAAAACGGAGCTTGGTGGGGCTGCAGACGGCTCTCTCAAATGCTACTTTTGCTGGCAGAGGGTTGCAGGAGGCCACCGCAGCTGAAAATGGAACTCAGTAGCCCATTTTCACTGGCAAAGCGCTTGGGCCACCACAGGCACCCCTGACACGAGTGATGTTGAGCTGGTCACACTCACCCTGGCCACACCTACCCTGGCCCCCTGAGGTCAAAAACAACCCCTTCAATGAAATCAACTTTGACACCACTGTTCTACGGCATTAGAAATTCATGAGAATTTTTTTCTCAGACGAGGCAAAGAGACAGGTCTCTTTACTGATAATGGATGAGCCTCCTCAAGTTTATTTTCTCAGTAACTTTTATCAGCCTGAGAGCAGATCCTTTGAGGTGATTATGGGAATTGGGGGTTCAACATATCTTGAACACACCAAAGTTGGACAGTGTTCTATTTGTAACTTTAGTTCCTTTTGTTTTCCTCTTCCCTGCGACGTGAATTTAAAAGCTAGTGTGAGTTCTGTATTTTTGTCACAATACTGTGCTCAGGGCTGTGTAGAATGAGCTTCTACTGAAATAACTCTGATTAATTTCTTGGGAGCAAGTAAATCAGTGCAACCAAGAAGAATGTGTAAGATAAGGAGAAAAGGAGCTCAAAAAGAAAGGATCATTCAGAATGGGTGGCTTGGGTAAGCTTTTGCTCTGCTGGGTCTTGAACAGAGTAACATACTACAACAGGTTTATCTCCTCACATGAATAAATGAATAACTTACTAAATAAATAACTAACTAAATAAATAGGGGGAAAATGTGCTGCATTGAGATACAGACTTGCCACCGTCTCCATCAAAGTGTAGCCTAGCAAATGCAGGTACTCCTCAACTTATGACAACAATTAAGCCCAACAAAGTGATAAAGTGAGAAATTTGTTAAGTGACTTTTGCCCCATTTTATGTCTTTTTCCTGCCACATTTGTTGAGTGAATCCCTGCAGTTGTTAACATTAGTAAGTGAATTTGGTTTCCCCATTGACTTTGCTTGTCGGAAGATTGCAAAAGGTGATCTTATGACCCCCGGACACTGCAACTGTCATAAAGGCGAGTCAGTTGTCTAACATCCGAATGTAAATCATGTGACCATTGGGATGCTTTAACAGATATAAGTGTGAAAAATGTTCATAAGTCACTTTTTTTCAGTGCTGTTGTAATTTTGAACGGTTACTAAATGAACTGTTGTAAGTCGAGAAGTACCTGTACATGAGAAAATAAAGAGGTGGGTTTTGTCAAAAATGCTTATTTCATTTCTGAGAATGTACTGTATACAGGATTCCTTGTTAAGCAACCATTCGAAGTTATGACAGATCTCCACAAAGCTACAGTAGTTACAGTGGTGGGTTCCAGATCCCAGCGTGGGGTCCCGGCGTGCACCACATGAACGTGCGCAGCACGCGCATGCATACTTACCTCTTGCGATGCCTCCGCAAGCCTCCGCGCTGCTCCAGCTGCTCGGCAGAGCAATGCGCAGGTGCCGTGTGCTCTGTGCGCGTAAGCACCGAAGAACTCAAATACAGGTAAGGAGCTCAGGTGGGTGGGTGGGCCCTCCGGAACACAGTACTGGAACGGTACCCGGTGCTCTGGGCAGGCACCGGTATGCCCGTACTGGGGCGTACCGCCTGCAACCCACCACTAGGTAGTTATGATCTGATTTTAACTTCTGATGGCCTCCTTCCCCACAGTCATGTGATCACATTTTGGGTACTTGGCAAGTGGCCTGCATTTACAATTGCTTGTAGTGTCCTATGATTTATGACATATTTTGCTGGAAACCAACATTTACTTCCTGTCCCTTGCACACACAAAAAATCCATTGACTGCCATGGGTTTGGTTAATGTGTTCATTGAGTGACTGCAGAGTTTGCTTAATGACAAGCAAATTGAGTGACCGCTCAATTCTGGATGTAAGTCAAAGGCTACTTGTATGATCTTACATCAGATCTGTACCTCATAAGACGTATTTTACCTACATGTCCTATATTCCCTCCAAATCTACAGCTCAGAAATGGCTAAACTGGGGCAATCCAGATGTTGCCAAACTACAACTCCCAGAAGCACCAGCTAGTGTTACCAAAGGTGACATGTAATCTCCAGGCTCCTATGGGAAGGGTAATATTCCTGATGCTCAGCGCATTGAAATACACGAGGTATCCTTTTGCAATTCTGCTGAGAGACATTTTTGCTTATTTGTATGCATGACAGTGGAAAATACAGAAAAATGTAAAACTTGATATTGTGTTTTGCTGTTGAATAGAATCCTGGAGATCCAATTTGGTTGAAGCATGTGGGCTCTGCAGCATAAAATGTTGATCTGGCCAAGCTGCAGATCTCATTATCAACTGAGCTTCTGCAAATGCTCCGGGGTTTGAGAATTGATCACTTGTTTTGATAGGAATACAATTTGTTGCAATGCATACACCACTACCTGAATCACAATTATGCCCAGGGAAGCAGATTCTGTCTCTTTAGCTATGTTCTGTACAATGGAAACCCAAGGCTCTATTTAGAATTATGTAAATACACTTTTCATTTGCACAATTTCTTCCGCTAACAAGACTTGTGGATCCTTCAAGCAATCTGAAAAGGTTTCAGCCAAGGCCTTCCTAGAAAGAATTTCTGGTCTCTGAACAGTACATAGTTGCAAAAAAAACATTTCTTTGCAGCCAAATTACCTGTAAGCTTTGAGAATTCTATGTGCAATGGCATCACCAATTCGGTTCGATACAACTTTGTCATCGGCGCAGCTAATAAAAAACTGGTTCTACATTTTGGGAAAAGAAAACAGAAAGGAATTGCAAATATTTATGGTGCTAACAAAACTGAGTTATTGCAAGCTTTGAATGTACAATATTTGAAAAGACAACTCTTTCTAAAGGAGGAGCTCTGGGATTATTTGTAAAATTATTTTGTGAAGTCTGATGAGAAGACGTCAGAAAAGATCAATTTTTTAAAAAGTGGAATCTGTAATTAATAACCTTCTCTTCAGGAAAGCACAGAGCATAATCCCAGTGCATTCTATTTACACAGACAAGACAGGGGTCGGCAACCCGTGCCTCTGGAGCCGCATGTGGCTCTTTCAATCCCTCTGCTGCGGCTCCCTGTCACTGCTTGGTTCCACAATTGATAGGGCTTTCAGTTAGGACAGGTAGAGGAAAAAGGAGGCTGGACTAGGAGACTCTGTGGTAGAGGATCCAAACTTCCGGTTGGAGAAATAGGACACCACCATGCTAAGAGGAGACTCTATGGTGGGGGAACCGGACTTCTGGTCAGCTCCAGAATTGAACGGGGGGCTTCCAGTTAGGACCTTTGTGGCTCTTTGAGTGTTGACGACCCCTGGGCTAGACTGCCAACCTACTATGCTCCAAATGCCCTGAAAAAAAACTCCCAGAATTCCTACCGGCTGCTTAGGAATTCTGGGACGTTTATTTCTGAAAATAAACACTTCTGAAAAGCACAAGGTCATAGAAAGCTCTGGCTGGAATACTATTTAATCAAAGAGTGCATCTTGGAATCAATTCCAGAATTCTCAGCCATGCAGAAAGGTTACTTAGCAGACAGAATTGAAGTCTCTTCAATTCAATTGGAGAAAAGAAAGTTTATTGAGAGACGCCTATTTTCAAGAGCTGTATGAGAAATAGAGAAGGCAGCAGGTCTTCCAGTGGTAGACATTACTCTCTGCAATAGTCTTCTCCTGCTCTTTGTGGATTTTAAAGAATTAAATCTACATTTTCCCAGTGACCTTTAACTATGGTTTGTTATCGTAGTGATTTTTATTTATATAATTATTTGCATTGCTTCTCTTGATTATAACATTATAGTATAATGGATTATACTATGGAATAGTATAATCTGCAAAGACTTAATAACACTAAGTTATAATATTGTTTCGTTGTTACCCATCCAGTTTTTGCAGATTGGGCCAGATAAAACTGCACATCAATCAACCAATCTACAATAATGGAAACAAATCCCATTGAAATTATTGGAGCTCTGCAAATGTAGGAACGTTTAATTTACATTTCTCTTTGATAGAATTTGAGCATCTTTAGATTTTATTCAAAGAATTTACCTACCAGATACGTCACATCAAACACAAAAAGTTTAATACAATTATGAACAATGGTTTCTCAAGAAATGAAATTTCATTGCATACAGTTCTCAACGGGCCTTCTAAGCCTCCAACCACAAAAATACTCCCACTTATGCCCATACAGGCAAAGGCAGCACTATTTATGTGCCTGGAGAATTTCAACCTATATGAAAACTATAAATATAGCCACTGGCTACTTTCACTATACTGAGCCAGGTCTCCACACTCGGCAACTACTTGCCTCTATATAGATGTAGTGCTTGCTGTTTTCTATCACGCTCACGTAAGCAGAATGGATCGATTCTTCATGGTACTTAATACCAGCAGACCAATCAGCAGCAGAGCGAAGCACCTAGGAGAGAAAACACCAGCTTTTAAAAATATAATTTCTCTTAGATCAGGCGTGTCAAACTCACAGCGTCACATTGTCATCACGTGACGTATTGTGACTTCCTGCCCCATTCGCTAAACCAGGGGTGGGTGTGGCCAACGCGTGATGCATCTGATCTCTGGGCCACCCATGTCTTAGATAATCCTATACAAGGTGTTTCCGTTTCACGGCATAAAACCTAATGATATGCAATGGTCTGGCTCTGTCAGTTCTATCTCCTAAGAATCAGCTTCTGGTGGCAAAGTCTTAATATTACTTTTTGTTGGATCAGCATGTCATCTGAAGCCCCCATTTGTGGTTTATTGTCAAGCATGTTGTGGCCCGGCAGAGCCCAGTGGAGCTGGTGGCAGTGAGGCGGTTGGGGAGGAACATGGGCCAGTCCTGGAGTCTGGGGAAGGCTCTGATGGGTACTGTGTGTCGGAGGCAGAGATGGGGCCACGGCTGTCTGTTCCTGACTTCTTGCCAAGTAATTGCTGCTACAGCATGGTGTTTGGAAGATATCGGTCTGGCAGCTCTCCAAGCCTGATAACGGTCTGTAGTTGTGAAATCTCATGAAAGACTGTTTGCTGGGACTTTACTGGAGAGGAATTCCCTTTAACCTAAATCAAAGAGGTTTTATTGGGACAAGGGAGTCTGCTTCATGATCTTGGGAAACCTAGGTCAGAACAAAACAATGTCATTGAGTGAAATGAGAGCCCACTCATTGATTGACTGCAGCTGTTTTTCAGCCTTGCCTGAAGGTGTTGGGAACTGAACCTGCAATAATTGGCGAGCTGAGAGTGAGGTAAACTCTATTGCTGACCTCTATCTATTTTCCAAAAGGGGAGAAACTAAGCGAATATCAGACAATAATGCCAGAGTGCCATCAGCTTCATTCAAGGGGGCAGCAGGGAGGGTGAGGACGAAGGCATTACTGTCAGTAGAAGGTTTTTTTCCTAAGAAAAGCAGTAGAAAAACCACAAACAGCTGCTACCCGTACTGCCCTGGTTAACACAACAAAGCATTTCCTTTCTTGTCTGAAAAGAATGAGGTCACCTTCGAAAACTCTTGCAGACCATGAACTAATGGGTTTAAACCAAAGGAAAGCAGATTCCTCAGAACAATTTCACAACATAATCTATGACAAAGGAAGATTATGAGTTCTGCCTCATTGGATGTGTAGGAGAGGGAATTCTCTATAAGATCTCCTTTAATTTATATTCTTTAACTGAGTAGCAGATTGCATCCAATGCAGTGGTGGGATTCAAAAATTTTTTTACTATCCGTTCTGTGGGCGTGGTGTGGCTTGGTGGGCGTAGCAGGGGAAGGATACTGCAAAATCCCCATTCCATCCCCACTCCTGGGGGAAGGACACTGTAAAATCCCCATTTCTACCCCATCCCACTAACCTGCTTTCCAGCTCCGTTCTCCTGTGCAGGGCAACAGAAGAAAACCCAGCCAATAAGCTGAGACTTGGGAGGTAGCAAATAGATGGGGATGGAGCCAGCTAGAGGTGGTATTTGCTGGTTCTCCGAACTACTAAAAATTTCCACTACAGGTTTGCCAGAATCGGTCAGAACCAGCTGAATACCATCTCTGATCCAATGGTCCTATATTCTCTATCTTCAAAAGGTAGCAATAGCAATAGCAACTTAGGCTTATATACCGCTTCATAGTGCTTTTACAGCCCTCTTTAAGCAGTTTACAGAGTGAGCCTATTGCCCCCAACAATCTGGGTCCTCCTTTTACCCACCTTGGAAGAATGGAAGGATGAGTCAACCTTGAGCTGGTGAGATTTGAACTGCTGAACTGCAGCTAGCAGCCAGCAGTAGCCTGCAGTACTGCACTCTAACCACTGCACCACCTCGGCTCTGGTATGTGCATGTTTTGATAAAACTGCCTAAATGGCAATACTTAGTCAACCTTGGACAACTTACGCAGCTTAGTACAGATAAATCCTTGACTTATGACCAAAATTGGTAGCAGAATATCTGTTGCTAAGCAAGGCGGTTGTTAAAGGAGTCATGCCTGATTTTACAACCTTTTTGCCACGTTTAAGTGAATCACTGCAGTTAAGTGAATTAAAGTCGTGAAGTGAGCCTGGCTTCTTCCATTGACTTTTCTTGTTAGAAGCTGTATTTTAATAGCTACTGCTCCCTCGGGTGTCAAATTTTATTTCATTGAGGGCTGCATCAGGGTTGTATTTGACATTGGGGTGAGTGGGGGATTGGCCAAGGTGGGCATGGGCAGCTCAACATCACTCATGTCGGGGGAACCTGCGGTGGCCCAAGCAGGGCTGGGAGTATGGGATCCTCCTGTAGCCACCTGCAAGCAAAAAAGGAACTCGCAGCTCTCCCGGGCTCTGTTTTTGGCTGCGATGGCTGCCTCCAGCACTCTGCCACACAAAATGGAGCTCGTGGGCAGCCTTCCTGGGCTCCATTTTTGTTGGAGAAGGCCGTCACAGCTGAAAATGGAGCCTGGGAGGGCCACGCACAGCTCTCCCGAGCTCTGTTTTCTCTGGCAGAGGCACCATGGGCCGGTCCTTCACTGTTTATAGGGCAGCCCCACAGGCCAGTTCTAAGCATGCCGTGGGCTGGCCTGCAGGCCTTGAGTTTGACAGCCCTAGGTCAAGAAATTGTAAAAAATAATAATCCACAAAATGGTGGTGACAAATTACTTTTGTTGTACTGTTACCAAGAAAGCTATATGGTTACATGCATGAAATCCTTAGGAGTCACGCTCAGTTTGAAA
The DNA here is from genome assembly GCF_009769535.1 of Thamnophis elegans. Classification (NCBI taxonomy): domain Eukaryota; kingdom Metazoa; phylum Chordata; class Lepidosauria; order Squamata; family Natricidae; genus Thamnophis; species Thamnophis elegans. Next base: position 55,028,007 of record NC_045550.1, read on the forward strand.
ACTTTCTCTTCAAATTGCTGCGACTGTCCATGACTACAATGAGCAAAACGCATCTTTCTTTGTTCCAGCAAAGTTTCCATCAATCATTCTCATTTTAAAAAATGTTGGATAAACATTTTTTTTTTGTTTTCTTTGAGAGATGATGACTCTCCTGTTGAAAATAAATTTTATCTCGCCAGGGAGCTTGACTCACAAAAGCAAAGGCCAGCAGATCATAAAGTCAAGGAAGACAGATAATTTTCAATTTCACGGCATTACAAGAGAACAATCAATTCCACCCACAATCGCCTCCTTTGAAACTTTTTCTCACCAACTAATTGTGTTTGGACAAGTCATTCCAACTCCTAAGATTTATTTCCTGTGGAACAAGAAACCAGCTTTCACAATCTCACATTTTTCAGATCGTCTTGGACTGCAACTCTCAATCTTGCAAATAATTGAGAAACGGTCAGAGCTTTTCCAGAGAAGAGTATCTGTCTTCTCTGTCTCCTGTTCCCATTCTTCATGATTTAAGAGTCCAAAAACATATTTTCCTCCCACGTAGTTTAAAAGAGATTTTAATGAAATTGAAGTGGTAAGTGGAAGCCTACTTTAGCGATACAACTGGGAAATGTCTTTTGTTGGCAATTCCAGAAGGCTGCTGAACACTGAGTGACTTTACTTCTGAGTAAATATCCCCAGGGGTAGCTTTGTCTCTGGTTTGAAGAATGAAAAATATATATATATATATGGCTTTTTCAGTGGATAAGAAAAATAAAAGGCTGTGGGCCCCTTCCACAGCATCTCCGGATACATTAGGGATATAGAAAGAAGAAAAGTGGCATTTAATCTACGGCCCGGAACAATTTCAAATGTGGAGCCATTTTATATGATGACGGAAGGAATCAAACGTCTAACACTTGCCAGTTATAGAACAGTTATACGTTTCATAAATATTACAACACTCTTACCTGCACTTTGGCATTCACAGCCTCAGGGACTTTATAGTTCAATTCATCAGCTGTTCGCTGAGATTTTGGCAACAAGAAAGGGTACGAAAGGGACCTGTATTTGGATTTCATGATCTTGTATTAAGAAAGAAAGAAAGAGAGAAAGAAAGAAAGAGAAAAACCATTAGTCAGACTTGCAAATGTTCAGATTTAACATGCAGTATGAATCTGACTTTATTTTACTTGCTTTCAGACTAGGGATTTAGAAGATCCCAACATATCTGTCAACAGTTAATTGAAAATGTCAGAGTGCACAAAGCGTGACTAATATTTTGAGATAACCCAGGAGCGAAATATAGGACAGAGGCTTGTCTTACAAACAGTGGTTTATATACAAGACTTCTACATACAAGGCATACAGAACACACACACGCACACACACATACATGTTCTAAGCACAGCTAGACAATTAATCAATCTCCAACTCTACATGGAGAACAACTATGAAGATAATACACCAGGAGAGAGAGATATGCCCTCTCTCATGGCCTCCTTTATATAGGCAGCTTCTTAAAGTGGCAATAGCCTGACTTCTTAAAGTGGCAATACCTCTGCTGACTCATCCTCATTTCATCATCTTAAGCTAAAACCTTACATTGGCTGGTCAGCTTTAAATCATCATTACCCTGACACTCCTCCCAATTAAAGTTGAACAGCTTTAACATATTCCCAATACTTTCTATTTATATTATGTCCTCACCTCCTGCTTCGGTTACTACTCTCACTGCTACAAGCACTACTTCTACGTTCATTATCTACTGACTCTGCACACTCTGACAGAAAAACTATATGAAACCCACCTTTGTGAAGTTCCAGCGTTGAATGAAGTGCCGAGCTACATCCCGTGCAGCTTTGCCATGGACTACAGAGGCAATGTCGTGCCATGGCATCCTTGGCATGGTGTAACGATCAATAAAATCTGAAGGGGAAGCAACAAAAAAAGAAAAAAGTCAAAAACCTAAAGAACTATCAGCTATTCTTCGCTATGCTACTAACACCTGATTGGCTATTGTGGGGAAAAAGTTACCCAATCACCTAGCCTTTTGCCCTCTGCTAGCAAACTATTTTATTTGCCACAAACTCATTGTCTCTAACCTCTAAACATTCACAAATTCATTGGCCCCCACTGGCTGTCCAGATATGATTCTAACTTGCAGTGATGCTTACCAGCAAAGGGTTTATCCAGTTGGACCCAGTCTTTAAAGACGAAGTTGCAATAATCTTTTCCATGCCAGAATCTGGTTTCACCAAGAAGTTCTCCAACTCCTGTCTTTAAGCTGCGAACTGAGCCTTTACCTGTTTCAAACAATCAAACACAAAACAGATTTTTGGAACCTGCTACTAACAGTAACCTCAATTATTGTTATGCAAGTATTTAATCTTTAAATTAATGCCAATCATGAAGAAGAGTGCATCCTCAAAGCAGAGCATGCAGAAGTGGAATGCTATTTACTAGATTATTGGGGGTTTTTTTCTTTTCATTTCTTTTCATTTCTTTTCTTCCCTTCCCTGCCTCCAACATGTATTAATTTCTCAGTGCAACTAGCTTTTTCCTATTTTCTCTCTATTTCTTCCATTTTACAATGATCACTAGTAACAGTTAGATGAAGCAATCACTCTAACAAAGAAGCGTGAACAGGAGTTATGTTCATGTTCCTTCATTTTCTGAAGCATCTTTTAAAAATTATTCCAGAAGCCTGGCACATTCCTTCTTTAGATCAGTGCAGCAATCAGTGCAGCAATAGTTGGTCTTAGGAAGGAGGAGATCCAGTTCTCCATTTCCTAGATTATAAATCTCATTGAACTAAAGCCATTAAATCACCCCAGCTTCATCATATGATCCTTGTGAAGATAAGAAGAGGAGATTGTTTTTTGATCCCTTGAGTTGGATGTATAGTATATACATATACTATATGTATATACTATACATAAAAAATACCTACCGTATTTTTCGGAGTATAAGACGGACTTTTTCCCGCCAAAAAAGAGGGTGAAAATCTGGGTGTGTCTGAATACAGCATTTTTGGCCTACCAAAACCCTGCCCCCTTTGCAAAAATGGACATGCAGAGGGTTTGGAAGGCTTGCAAAGTGCTTCTGGAGGTTGAGGAGGGCAAAATGAGCAAAAAACAGGCCGTTTTGTCCCCCTCAGCCCCCAGGAGCACTCTACAAGCTGCCTAAAGCCTCTGCATGCCCCCTTTATTTTTTGGCCAAAAAAGGGCCTTTTTTGCTCATCCCCCCCCCCCCAGCAGCACTCTATAAGCCTTCCAAAGCTCTGCATGTCCCCCTCTTTTTTTTGTAAAAAATGAGGTTTGGGAGGCATACAGAGTGCAAAAACTTTTTAAAAAAATTTACCTCTTCAAGATCATGGTGCGTCTTATAGTCCGAAAAATACAGTAAGTGCTACCCTACATTTATGTTGTCCAAGTTTTCCTTATTTTATGGTGAAATTTAATTAACTGATTTTATTTGAATGTTCATCCACCTAACCATCAATTCATTTTTTATATCATCCTGTTGACAAAATTCTCGAGACTTGTTTTGGAAGGATTTTGACTCCAAAATATGACACAGAAATACAATGAATAAGTAAAGAAATAACTCACAAGAATCACTGTCTACACTGCTCACACTATCAGCACGATGCATAGTATGTCGATGGAGCTGCTTGTAAATGCTGAATCTGACAAATTTCTTGGTTCTCCCCACTCCTTTCATTCTTGAAATTTCTGGAGCATCGTCACTGCATGCTTGAAGGGGTGTGGTTATTGCAGTCTCCACCTGAGGTTGAACAGTTTCAGCTAAAGACTTGGGGCAGAAAAAGGACAAATACAATTTTAGCATGTGTTTTTTGTATCTATCCTGGTTGCTAAGAATTGACATCTGATTTGATGGTATGTAATCCATTTTAATCAATATGCATGTCTGTGTATTCATTCAGAATACGCTACAGGCCTTTATGCATATCCTATAAATGAGGGTATATCAAACCTCCAGCATCTGTAAAAGCCATAACAACATTAAAACTAGGACGTACATTATCATATAATGCAAATAATCCAATCATGTAATAATACTATGACATCTAAGATGAATGTACAAATCATGTCATTTGCTTAAAAACATGACATAGTTATCATCACTTGCTCTCCTTGCCCACAGATGCTTTTGGACTAAATGAATCAAAGCTGTTTCCCATGGAAAATGAATCAGTTATGAAGAGGAGCCCTCCTATTTTCATTCAAAAATGATACAGACCCACAAGAACTATACTATACGCTGTTTTTGAAAAGATGGACAACTTTAAAGACAGCACATAGATTGAACTGCAAGAGAAACAGAAGTAAATATATCCATGTCAATTCTTTGGCATGGATATTGCAAAACTAGTTTGGGTTCCATGGGGGTACACTCAATACATATTTCTAACTGCATGTTATCAAAAACAAATATTAGAGGAAACATATGCAGTTATTTAAATCACAGTTCTTTTCAATAGATGAAGTCTGATTCTGAGCCACAAGTCAGAGTGTCTGAATATGTCTAAGAGTTGCAACCCCTACAGAACGTTTCCTGCAACCTTGAAACAGCTCCAGCTAAATAATGCTCAGATATTATACCTCTTATACTGTTGGTCTTCAGCAATTGCTGTTTAAATATTCTGCTGAGATTCAGTAATCGTATGTAGCCGCCAGCCCTATTTTCCCTGATGTTGCAGCCCGCCAGCAGCCAGCGGAGCAGATTTGGACAGTGAGGAGGTTGGGAAGGAACATGGGCCAGTTCTGGAGTCTGGGGAAGGCTCTGATGAGGGCTCTGCATCGGGGGCAAAGAGGGGGCCAGAGCCGTATGCCAGTTATCAGCTGCCTTCGGAGTCAGACATCAGTGAGGCAGACGAACAGCTGGAGCCTGTTCCCAGTGTGCGCATGCACAGAGTTGCCAGACAAAGGGAACAGCTAAAGAACAGGGGTTGACTTGGGAATAAGGCCACAGGTGGACGATGAATGGCCCCTACCAGAGGAAATAAAAGAGAAGCAAAAGTGGAGTGGAGTTTGCAGGAGACAATTAGTTGACTTAATTGGTTCGTGATTCTCCAAGAGTCCCTGCCAAGTTTTGAAGATATCGGCCTGGCAGCTCTCCAAGACAGATAAGGTCTGTGACTGTAAATTCATCCTTGAAAGACTTTGCTGGATGTGAATGAAAGGAATTCACACTAACTTAATAAAAAGAGCTTTTTGTTGGGACAAGAATGCTTCATGGTTTGGAGAAGCCTAGGTCAGAACAGTTGATGTATAGAGATGGCTTCATGCATGTGTGTCCACCACTACAAGGAAAGAAGAAATTGGCATTCTCCAATTCTGACGAGATCAGAACTCTTAATCTAACATTGCCTAAACAGCTGGTACTCTAAGAAATATAACAGCTAATGTGACCTGAAAAAAGTTGTCTGGACTGAGGACTTGTATGCTAGGATTGACAGGGTTGATGCTAAGATGTCAAACCATGTAGTAGGGCTGTATTATCCTTCTCATCTTTCCTATTACATATTCCTTTGGCATCTTTCGACTATCACTTTGTTGTTTGCATCTTATGATTTATGTTGATTGCTTTTATTTAGTATCCTATGACTATCACTGAGGGGTGTATCTGATGTTTTACGATGTCTGGATTTTACGATTATGGTCATGATTTATCATTTGTTGCTTGTATGTACACGGAGGGAGAGCTTATGCACCGGAGTCAAATTCCTTGTGTGTCCAATCACACTTGGGCAATAAAAAATTCTAATTCTAAAAACAACAACATTAATAAGGCCTGCATCCCAACTGATCCTGCAAAAGATATTCAGATGGAAACTGAAGGTAGATAGGTATTCAGTTTCTACTGCACCACAGGGTGTCTGCAATCCACATTAAACTGGCTTGTTAGCAGGGAAAAGACAGCGTTAGCAGTGCAGGTTAAAAGGCACCAGAAATTGGATGCAGGATATCTTGTTTGATAGATACAGCCCTTTATAAAATGATTTCCCAGGAGCTAAGCCTGCAAGAAATCTTAAACCAATTGCCAGGCACCTCCACTGACCCGAGCAGCTGTCTAAATGTCAATCTGAAACAAGGTAGGAGAATTACTTTCTCAATTTCTTGTTGATTTTCGGAAAGTCACAATTTAAAAGGAAGGGAAACTGACCTATAACAGATCTTTAGGTATTTGTTTTACACAGACGCAACATTGAGTTCAGAGGATTCAGAGATCAGTAAACTGCGAGATACCTGCACAATTTAATTTTGGATGGGAATATTAATAAATTTAGAATCCCTTTAAGATAAAAGCACAAGCTTTTACAAGATAAGCAAAATCCAAAATTGACTGTGGGAAACAAAAAACAAAATCAAAATCCGACAGACGTCATCCCATGTTCCTTTGCCTTTCCTTTGTGACGTCTTATCAGTTTAAATCAAAGCAGGAAAGGATCACAAATAGAAAGATGTTAAGAGTCATAATTTCCTTGTTGTTTTCACGGTTTTCTAGAACCTGACAGAAAAGTTATAGAAGAGAACCATGCAAATATTTGAAATATTTGTGAATATGATTTTATCCAGACAAAAGTTATCTTGGGAATGTGTACATTAATTTGCTTTTTAAAATATCTATATCTACCTACCTACCAACCTATCTTATTAAGAATTTTAATTATTAAAAGGTTAAAAAAAATTAAATGTGTTGTGAAAAAGAAAAACAAGAATAAAGAAAATGAAAATATATAAATAAATGACTTCTAAACCTCGTGACTACAAATAAAAACTAAGTTAGCAATTCTTCACCCCATAAGGTTAACTAAATATCTCTTCATCCCATATTCCATCCTTTATTTATAAGCAAACTCATAAAGTGTTAATCCTAGTGTAAGCAAAAAGTCCCCAAAGGGTTTTCAGAGCATTGCCAAACAAGAGAATCTTATTTTATTTGTGATCAAATAAACTCATTTTATATTCCTTCATTTATTTTTTAATTCAATTATTTTTTTATTTATTTGTATTCCATCTTCATTATTTTTTTTTTTACAAATAACTCAAGACAGCAAATATATCTATTTTCTCTAAAAGGTAGTTCCAGTTGACAAAGATTGACAAAGCAGAACTAGAACTCACAGCCTCCTAGTGATTGGTCCAAAGTCACCAAGGCAGCTTTCATGCATAAGGACTAGAACTCACACTCTTCTGGTTTCTAAGCTAGCACTTACCATATTTTTCGGAGTATAAGATGCATCTTTTTTCCTCAAAAAAGAGGCTGAAAATCTGGGTGCGTCTTATATATCGAATACAGAATTTTTTGCCTTCCAAAGCCCTGCCCGCTTTAGCAAAATGGTTGTGCGTACCCTTATGGAGGCTTTCAGAGAGCTCCTGGGGGCTGGGGAGAGCAGAAATGAGCAAAAAACAGGCCGTTTCCCCCCCAGCCCCCAGGAGCACCCTATAAGCCTCCATAAGGCTATGCATGCAATTTCTTTTGAAAAAAACAGGCCCGTTTTTGGGAGGTTTGCAGAGTGCAAAAACTTTTTTTCCCTTTTGAAAGCTGTTTAACTGATTGATGAGAATTACATTGATCAAGTGCTGTGCCAGCAGAAACAAAGTCTTAGGTGCTGCACAGCGATTTCCTTCTCCACCACATGGATAAATATACCTGGAAACATTTACCTACCTACCTACTCTCTCTCTCCCTACCTATCTACTGTATTTCTCTAACTTTCTCTCCCTCTCTATCCTACCTACCTACTTTTTTTTAAAATTTGCCTCTTCAAAACCTTGGTGCGTCTTATACTCCAATGCGTCCTATATTCCAAAAATGCATTAACTGCTATGCCACACTGATATTAACAGAAACATGTTTGATAGTGATCTTTCCTGAACAAGCTGAATGTAATAGTAATCTCAGAAGTAGCTTCCCTGATTTGTGTAATTTGATCTCCCCATTTTGCGCTCTTCTGTTTGTGTTCAGGCTGCAGAAATCATACTTACAGAAAGATTCACTGAAGACTCAGATTTGTTCGCTGTGATACGCTTCACGCTGCCCACATCTGTCAGTCGGTGCTCATTATCATCCCATCTGCCATACGCCAAGTCTATGCCACCAACAAAAGCTACGGACTGGTCAATGATCACCAGCTTTTCATGGTGGGCCCATAAATAAACAGTAGAGGACACATGATCAGGGTGCCTCATTACCTGGAAAAGAAACACTGACCTTAAAATCAAGTGGGTTATAGGTGAAGATTTTAATGGTGTAAACCTTAGATCAGGGGTATCAAACTCAATTTCATTGAGGGCCACATCAGGGTTGTGTTTCACCACAGGGGGCTTGGGTGGGCGTGGCCAGCTTGACGTCACACATGCAGCCCTCCCGAGCTCTGTTTTCACTGAAAGAGGCACCAGGGGCCAGTCCTTCGATGTTTCCAGGGCAGCCCCCAGAGGCCAGATCTAAGTTCTCCATGGGCTGGATATCCGCCCCCCAGGCCTTAGATGATCAGAAATTCCATATAGGTTAATAAATATATAAGATTCCTTTTCTGAGCAAGTTTTTCTCCATTGCATTCAACCAGCATGCTGCCAAAATTATGTAATCATTCCTAAATTTAGGTGGACTTTCTCTTTGGCTAGGTTTAACCCTTTCTTGTCACTCATCAACAAAGCAAGTTTCTATGCTCACATGGAACAGCTCCACTCTATAGAAGTCAACAGCCTCAACATGGAGCAGCTATACCTAAAGATAAATAAACAGTGTGTAATTGTTATAATGGGTACAAATACCTTAATATTGGGATGCAGGCGCATTAGAGTCCTCTTGGTATATTCACTGTTGATACCCAGAGCGAGTTCTACTTCTTTGTAGAGTATTACAAAGATTCTCACTCCTTGTTGCTGTCAGAAGAAAAAAATACCAGTCATATTTGATGCATGCAGAACCAACTAAAAGCTTAGCCCCGGGGTTGGCAATCCGCAGCTCTGGAGCCGCACATGGCTCTTTCATCCCTCTGCTGCGGCTCCCTGTCACTGGTCGGCTCCACAATTGATAGGGCTTTTGGTTAGGACAGGTAGAGAAAAAAGGATGCCATGCTAGTAGTAGACTATATGGTAGGGAAACCAGACTTCCAGTCGGCTCCAGAATTGAACAGGGAGGGGGGCGATAATCCTGACAAGTCTGTCTTCTGATAAATGGATGTTTTGTGAACAGACCAGCAATCCTTCCTGCAGCAGGCATTTATGAGTGTGGCCAGGATGAGGTGTCAAAATTCCAGATGAGCTCACTAAATATTCCAAAACACGGCTCTGCTCCTGCTCTTGCTATGTTCCTTTGATACTGGTAAACATTATCCTAATCTAAAATAACCATGAAACTTAGTAACCTGTGCATGGTTTTTTTAAAAAAAACAGCTAAATTCAAAATTAAAACTAAAAAAAAAAAACCCACCCAGCGTAAAATCTGGAAGCCCAGCAATCCAAGAGACTTCAATTGTGACATGACCTTTTCTCCCTTTCTCACAATAAAATTACTGTTATGTGTTAGAATATTCATGACTGGGAGAGACATGATAACAAGGTCAGCCAATGAATAGGCATAGCAACAAGGTCAGCCAATGGGAGCTGAAACAGCTAGGGGCCAGGGCATGATTTAGCCTGCAACCTTCTGAGTCTGTGCAAAGAATTGAAATAGAAACTTAAGACTCTGTCTGCTCTGAACTCTGAAATGAAACTAACTGTTCTTTTCTACTTGTGTTCTGCTTGTAACTTCTACCACGTTGAAAGAGCCAAGGTGGCGCAGTGGTTAAATGCAGCACTGCAGGCTACTGCTAGATCAGCAGTTCAGCGGTTCAAATCTCACCGGCTCAGGGTTGACTCAGCCTTCCATCCTTCCGAGGTGGGTAAAATGAGGACCCAGAGTGTTGGGGGCAATATGCTGACTCTCTGTAAACCGCTTAGAGAGGGCTGAAAGCCCTATGAAGCGGTATATAAGTCTACTGCTATTGCTATCTACTATTGGTATTGTACATTTATTCATTTGTTATTATGTATATAAAGAAGTTAATGGATCCAGTTGAATCTGTGTGTGCTTTCTCGATTTGATTTTTCTGCAACAAACTCTGACATTCTGCTTGCCAGAAGTGTATCAATGATTTGGTCGTCTTCCCAAGGTGATATTCTAGGATGGGATCATGCTTGCCCCAAAGGGAATAATTCTTTCCGACCTACAAGAACTCAAAACATACCTTGTCCACATTGGCAAAAGTATTTTATAAAGACGACAGAAAGCTTCCATTAAAGTAATCAGTCACCTCAAGCTCAATAACAAGGCACATGTTAAGCCCTCTTCTAATTAGACCTATATTCTTGGAGAAGATCAATGCTTTTCATTAGCAATTTAATGAGTATCCATTTCGAACGCAGACAAATAGAATATATCACATCACACAGTGAGTGAGATCATCTCTCTGGAAAGTCAATTTATACTGTTTCTACTCATGCCACTGATGGAACAGGCCAAAAGAGAGGATTACACACAGGATGCAGATAGCATTTAGACCTAAATTCCCTTCAGTTGCATCAAGAATTTCTTGAGTGCAGATGCCTTCAAAGGGAACAAGGGAAAACGCTTGAGAATTGAACAGTATTGCTGGAATCACCTACAATCAAGGTGAGGTTTAGGAAGGAGGAATTTCCTATTCCTGACAACATTCAGGGGTTTGGCACAGAGGTCAAGGAAGCAATGAAAATGAAATAAGAGGTCATGTAAAAGGGAGATGGACCTAAATAAGAACAGTCCACTTAAGCAAACTTCTCTCTACTTCGGTCCAGGAAATGTAATGAAGCTTAAGCAATCAGCACTGGGGCTGTAATATAAAAGCATCTACAGATAAATATTTCACTGTTACAGGTAGTTCTTGGATAAAGGAAGGGAGGGAGGGAGGGAAGAAAAGAGGGAAGGAGGGGAAGGGGTTATTATTCAGGCAAATGCTGAGTTCATATAACAAAATGTTAGTTTATGCTTCATTTTTTATCAAAGTCTAAACAACTGAGTTATATAAATAATGGTTATGTTAACCACAGATTAGGATGGAACCCAAAGATAAGCTTAAACATACAATATTCCCCTCTGTGTATTTATATAATTTTGTATGTGTATAAACACACACACACACACACACACACAGAGCTAACCCAATTTTCTCCACTAATACACAAATGCATAAGCAGACAACATATTCCTAAGAAAAACATGGGCAAAACCTCTATGGCATCTGATTTACCATCTGAACACTGGCAGAAAAGAACAGAAGGAAACAAATCTGGAACTTACCATGTAAGCCATAATTACTGTAACTGATTACCAGACTGACACTGGCTTTTCTTATAAGTTTAGCATACTAGTGTGAGTCATTGTCCAAACAGCCTAGAATACTGCATTAACACAGGCCATAATGTAAGTTTATGGTGCAGCTCAAAAACCGTATTAACCATCGTTCTGATATCTGCAACCCAAGACACAATATTTGTTTATTGTGCAAAGGCTATCCACTACATCTTCACTTAACTTATCTAAGAGTGTTGAGTGAACACAGGTAGTCCATCATGAATGCAGCCCATACTTTTGAGTCCCTGCCTGAAAAATGAGAGATATCTCTATTCTATTATCTTTCGCAGCTTTGTAAGGCTTGAAAAATACGGCACACTTACAGCCTTCCGTCTCAAAATGCAGTCCAATCTCCAGCGATTCCCTTCCACCACAGGTCGCTTCATAAATATTTCAGGGCTCAGCCTGTAAAAAAAGGTAGAAGGGGAAGTAAGTTTGTCTGAAAAATACACTAGTGAACTTTTTTCAGTGGAACTGTTGTCCACTTTACTACACTTTCTCAAATGAACATAAGCAGATGCCCCAATCCATGCAGTTAAATGAGAGAGTCCACCAGCAAAGAAGATCATGATTACTTTCTAAGGTAAAGGTAAAGGTTCCCCTCGCACATATATGTTAGTCGTTCCTGACTCTAGGGGGCGGTGTTCATCCCTGTTTCAAAGCTGAAGAGCCAGCGCTGTCCGAAGACATCTCTGTGGTCATGTGGCTGGCATGACTAAATGCTGAAGGCATACAGAACACTGTTACCTTCCCACCAAAGGTGGTTCCTATTTTTCTACTTGAATTTTTACATGCTTTCGAACTGCTAGGTTAGCAGAAGCTGAGACAAGTAACAGGAGCTCATTCCATTACACGGCACTAGGGATTCGAACTGCCAAACTGCTGACCTTTCTGATCGACAAGCGCAGCGTCTTAGCCACCGCATCCCCAATTTCTTTCTATTACAATATAAAACAGCAATGCCTCCTTAAGACTGAAAGTTGCTGTGCCTCCCAATATTTCTATAACCATTCTGAAATCTTTCTGTTGCCTAGGTTTTAGAGGATCTTTGTCTTACAGATTTTATTTCTCATTCTATTTTTTAAAATAATATTTGGGAGGAAAAATACAAAGAACTTAAATTTGGAGATAGACACTGATTTATTCTTCTTTTTTTCTCAAACCGGAGGGGGTAGAAAAACATCCTCTCTCATGGCTGCCTATAAAGTCACAATACAAACAGCACATGAAATGGCACTAAGCCTGTATGCTAAGGAAAAATTAAACCATTTCCTCAGGCGTCTTGGTGTCAGCAAGCTAGGGAAATGACATAATTCCTAAACAGTAAAGGAGGGTGTCTATGTTTTGTGTAAAAGCAATGAGCTGCCACAGTGCATTTTTATTACAATTTTTCAAATAATAATTACAATTAGGAAAATCTGAAGGCCCGCTCTGGATGGCCACTCTGGAATTATGATAGTCAACTGATGTGCCACATGGAATCAATTCAACAGGTTTAAGAACATAAGGGGCACCATCTTCACATTGTAGGTATTTTTCCACATATGTCATTACTGCTGGTAGTCTCAAAATATTAAGGACATTACATGGATATGTCTTCCACTGGATAAATACACCAAACCAGCACTCAACCCAAAATTTGTTCCTCCTCCACATTCATGCTGTTTTCATGTAAAGGTTACAAAATAAAGTGAGGTGTTGCTATGAGGGGATAGCTGAAAAGGTTCCATGGTGCCATTCCTTTATTCAATACTACTACTACTGCTACTATTACTATTACTACTGTTTTTCCCTGAAAATAAGACTGGGTCTTATATTAATTTTTGATCAAAAGACTCATTAGGCCTTAGTTTCTGGTTAGGTCTTATTTCCAGGGAAATATGGTACTAAGTGCATCCGTCTGGCTGACGAAGTTAACTGGAGCTTATTTTTTGGATAGGGCTTATATTACAAGCATCCTGAAAAAAACCATGTTAGGGGTTATTTTCTGGTTAGGTATTACTTTTTTTGGAAACATGGTAAATAATAATAATAATAATAATAATAATAATGTTATTATTATTGGAATTGTATAATAATAATAATAATAAGTCTCAATTACCATATTTTTCGGAGTATAAGGCACACCAAAATTTATTTATTTTTTATAAAAAAGTTTTTTATTTTTAAACAAACATAAATAGACAAAAACTTATAACATAAAAACATCTTTCATTACGTACAGTGTGTCGGTTGGTTACAAGGTTTTTGTCCATCCTTTCCATAGTCATCACTTAAACTTTATACAAAGTCACATATTGTCAATCAAATATGTTTATATATATTGTTATTGTCAAAAAAGGGCATGCATAGCCTTTAGGAGGCTTATAGAGTGCTCCTGGGGACTGGGGCAAAATTGAGCAAAAAATGGCCCTCTTCGTGTTGGAAGGTAGAACCCATTTCTGCCCTCTCCAGCCGCCAGGAACACTCTGGAAGCCTCCTAAAGGCTATGCACAGCCATTTTGGTGAAGGGGCGGGGTTTCAGGAAGCAAAAAAATGCTGTATTCAGTGTATAAGATGCACCCAGATTTTCACCCTCTTTTTTGAGGGAAAAAGGTGCATCTTAGATACAGTATCTATAACTAACTAGGAAAAAAAGGACACAGTCATAGTGGTAATCCAAGTAAAATCAATTCTTCATCACAAAATATCATTGAAAAAAACCATTTTTGATTTGATTTATTGCATTTCTATGCTGCCCTATTCCCAGAGGGACTCAGGGCTGCTCACAAACCAAAGTAAGGGGGGGGGGAATACAAACAGGAGGAAAAACAACAGACATACAACTACAACAATTTAAAAACACTCAACAACCACACAATTCGAAGGGGGGCGGGGAACTCGTCACCCCCAGGCCTGTCAGAACAGCCATTTTTATACTAGGGATCATTAGGAAAGGGACCAAAAAAACAACAACACTTCCAAAACTGTAATGCCCTTAACATTATAAATCTGTAAGCCTCCTAAAGGCTATCCATGACCATTTTGGTGAAGGGGTGGAGTTTCAAGAAGCAAAAAATGCTGTATTCAGTATATAAGACGCACCCAGATTTTCAGCCTCTTTTTGCGGGGAAAAAGATGCATTTTATACTCCGAAAAATACAGTATCTATAACTAACCAGGAAAAAAAGGACACAGTCATAGTGGGTAGTCCAAGTAAAATCAATTCTTCATTGCAAAATATCATTGAAAAAGATAATTTTTATGCTAGGAATCATTAGGAAAGGGACCAAAACAACAACAACACCTGCCAATATTGTAATGCCCTTAACATTATAAATCTGTGGAATTCTATATATAATCCTAGGTCACCATATTTGGAAAAATGTATGGAGAAAAGGCAATCAGAATGATCTGGAGGCATCAGTATGCTACCTATGGGAAAAGATTAGGACATCTGGTCTTGTAAACTTTAAAAAAAAGTAAGCAATTGAGGAGATTGAGGGTTAGGAGAAAATGGAAGAGGGGAAGTTTCCCCCTTTTTCAAAAGCTCTAGGAACAGAAATCATCCCAAAAAGTGATTGATGAGAATTTTAGAGTAGGCAAAAACACATTAATGAGTGACATTCATCACTATGTGACATGATGGCAACAGGCCTACGACATGGCCAACTTGCCACAGCCAACTTGCCATGGCCAACTCACTACAGGACAGGAGTTACACTAATATCAAATAAAAATGGAGCAGAAGCATTAAAGAAAGATTGCCAAAAGATAATAATTGGTTGTTCAATTATTTGAACATTCTTTTTGTGACTCGGGTCTCTTAACTTACAAGTAGTCCTCGACTTATGACCACAATTGTACCCAAAATTTATGTTGTTAAGTGAGACATTTGTTGTGAGTTTTGCCTTATTTTATGACCTTCCTTACCCCAGTTGTTAAGTGAATGACTGCAGCTGATAATTTACTAACCCTGTTGTTAAGTGAATCTGGCTTCCCCGTTGACTTTGCTTGTCAGAAGGACGCAAAAGGTGATTCCATGAGCCCGTGGGCACAGCCACGGTCATAAGTATGGACCGGTTGCCAAGCATCCGTATTTTGATCACACGGTCATGGGGAATGCTACAAAGGTTGTAACTGTGAAAAATGATAAGTCACTTCTTTCAGTGCCGTTGTAACTTTGAACGGTCGCTAAATGAACTATTGTAAGGCGAGGACTACCTGCACATTTGCTAAATGTTATAAAAGGGCCGGTAAGACACTTTCAATCTTTATTTTTCCCCCCGTGCAAAAGAAGCAAGTTGAAAAGGAATCAGTACATTAAAGTAATTTCTGTTAGATTAAAAGTTTTCGTTGGTTCGTCTTTTGTTTCCTTAGCCAAGTATCCTGAAAAGACCTTTGCAGCAAAGGCTCTCTTATTCTCTGCCTCTTCCTCTGAGATGTTGCCAAACCATCTGGTCCCGCTGTTAAGTTTCCATGTGAAAGGACCCTAACAGTGCCACGTTATAATTAAATATTCTAGAAAGTACCTTAAGAGGCTAGAAGGAGGCTGAGCAGGAAGGGTGGAATCTGATCATGTCAGTTAAATACTAACCACCAATCTGTGATGAAAATCTCTTCCTTGGCAGCTTCCATGGCATTTGCTACGTCTTCAAAGTACCCCTTGGCATTGACATACCTAGAAGGAATGACAAGATTACACAAACAGGCAGGATTGGAAATCCGGAAGCGAAAGGTATCAATACACAGGACTTTCTGTTTTATTATTTTTTTGTTGGAAGAAGCAACAAAAAGGAGGAAATGCAAAAAAATAATAATAATGAAAGAAGTGAAAATGATTAGGGGACTAGAACATCTTCCTAGTTAGGAAAGATTCAAGCAATAAGTGTAGGAAAGATTCAAGCAATAAGTGTAGGACTTTTTAAAGAAAAGATTGTAGTAATAACTGTAGGAGTTTTTTTTTTTACCCTACAGCTATAAAGATGTGTTGAAAAACAAACATAATGGAGATATGTGAAACCAGGCATGGTGTAGAAAATGTGGAAAGGATTTTTCTCTCTCTCTCTGGCTCTCATTTCACAGTCTTTAACCTTGGGTTCATCCACTGAAACTAAATGCTAAAGAAATTCAAAGGCAAAGGCAGGATTGCTTTATCCATAGATAGCAATACTGGGGGAAATTGCTGCCATTAAACATGACAATGGCTAGCAGTTTTGGTGTTTTAAAAAGGGATTTGTACAATTCAAGGAAAATAGGGTTGGGCGGCTACATATGATCACTGAATCCCAGCAGAATATTTAAACAGCAATTGCCGAAGACCGACAGTATAACGGGCAAAATATTTAGACATTATCTACTGGAGACCAACAGTAGAAGAGGGCCAATGATCTTGAACACACATTTGAGTTTTGTGACTACACCTATGCTGCTATTCTAATCCGGGATCTGGTACAGTTATTATGTTTTTAATGGGGTGTGATAAACAAATCAAAGATTAACCAATCATCATCATCTCCTTTTACTGACCCCATAATCCCTTGCAGGGTGAAGTCTGGGCAACTGAAAGGAGTTGAGTGTTTACTGGCCAGATGCCCTTCCTGTCACCAATGTGGAGGTTTGTTTTCCAAATATATGTTCTCAGTGTGCCCAGAGAAAGAAATATCTGCCTCTGTCTAAGATTGAACTCACCTTTAGGCCACTGCACCACTCAAGTCAATGGTTAGCCAATGTTGTAATATAAATCAGAAAAACAATCCTCATAGCTATTATTTATTTATTTTATTTATTAAATTCAGACACCACCCCAAGTTAAAAGTCAGTGGGAACAGCCTCAAGTCACCAGACTCTCTCAAGATTGCACGCTGCTCTTTAATCCTCTGACACCAATTGGCAGAGCCAGGTTTTCAAACTCTTCCGGAAGGTCAGAGTGCAGGGGCCAACCTCACCTGATGGGGCAAGAGGTTACATACTGAGGGGGCAAAGGCAGAGAAAACTTTTCTTTTGTCTGACAAAACAAAAGTACCCTGTAATGCTGACTTTATCGTCCTATGGAGATATCAGTCCTTCAGGTACAACTCATCCACATTCATGAGCTTCCTGAAGTCAACAGATGTTCCTTGGATAACTGTTGCTACACAAGTACAGAAATATTGCTGGCTTAGATATGAGCTCCTTCTGCCTCTACTTCTCCCCCTCCCTAAAACCCTGGCAATGTTTTTGCATTATGGGAAGAATCACCACAAGTGATTCATCACTAACATAGCCATCTGCATGCATATGTCCGCCTGTCCGCCCATCCATCCATCCATCCATCCATCCATCCATCCATCCATCCATCGTAAAGTATGACATGTGCATCATAATAAGAATTTGCAAACCATGCGACTTATGTATTTGGAACAGATACCATGATGTTCTGATCCCCCCCCCACCCTCCGTATGCCGAGGCACTCCAAGGCAAGATTACTGCTAGACAATTTATTCACAGTAAATTAACACACTGACAAGACCTGGGCAGCAATCCAGACTTCCAAGATAAGAAATATACCCGAGAGCTTCTCCAGCGTTGGTATAATTAGTTGAATCCTGCAAACAGGCTCCTCCCAAAGTCTCTCCTTATATACTCTCTTGGGAGGAGCCTAATTACAACCACCTGGGTCCAATTATCTTCTGTATCTGCGTAGTTGCTCTTGGCGTTTATCTGCCTGCCTTTGCCTGGCATCCGGGACCAACTCTCTTAGCTCCTCCCCACTGCTCCAAGGCCTGACATCATGGGCACACTCCCTTTGGTTTTCACTGCTGCTCCATGCTTCAGGCGCCTCCTGGTGGCCAACTAGCCTCTCTGGTCCCTGCTCAGAGTCGGAACCCTGTCCAGGGTCCTTCACATCTTCCAGAGCCGACTCATAGGGCCCCTTGCTATCGGAGTCTGTTTGCAGCTCCAACAGCTCCTGCTGGGCCACAACACCATGATATAAATACATAATTGCATCATTAGTGTGATGCACTAATGATGCAATCCCGGACCCCAGTGCAACCGGTACGCTGCAATGGGGCCTGGTGACCACCATGTGCACGCACACATGCGTACTTACTGCCCGTGACATTCCAGCTGCTCGGCGGTGTGTCGCACAGGCGCCGTACACTCCATGCGCGTGCACGAAAGCCCCAATCGACTCAAATACAAGTGAGGAGGGTGGGTGGGCTCTCCCACCACTGCTACAGACTAGCCTTTCTCAACCGTGACAGCTTTAACAAGTGTGGACTTCAACATTCAGAAATCCCCAGCCAGTGCTGACTGGGGTAATTCTGAGAGTTGAAGTCCACACCTCTTAACAGTGGCTAAAGTTGGGACACACTACTACAGATACATATGCTATCAGCAGCTATGAGACAATGGAACGTCTTCTCTTACCACTTGGCTAATGTGTTCTCCTGGATGGCTGCGTAGGAACCAAATCTGTGATGTTTGAGGAAGTTCTTGCCATTTTTCTGGACGAATTCTTCTATTCCTTGGCCCCACCAGAGAGCATGCCTGTAGCTGTTGCACTTCAAAATCAGTGACCTGGACAGGGAACAAACATTTAGCTTTATCACTTCTTCACTAGTACATAATCACCATTTGCCATAAGCAACCAGCAGAAAACTTGCAATTTGGAGCACGTTGAATCAGAGTGCTCAACACTGAAGAGGGAGATGACCATGTGGTTCTATATTTTGCTGTGGCCTAGAGGGGGAGCTCTCGCATCACAATCAGGAGGTTGTGAGTTCGATCCTAGGAAGAGGCGGATGTAGGGTTTTCTGCCTCTGCTTTGGACTAGATGACCTGCAAGGTCCCTCCCAACTCTTTTAATCTGTTATCTGTTAACTTCTTACCTGGAAAGATTATCAATTCGTAATCCATATTTAGTTTCTGTCTCCTTCTTGCCAATCTTTATGCTGAATTCTTTATCAACCAGGAGGACAAAAGAAACGGCTCCACTGTCTGGCTTCATGTACAATAAGAAAGAGTCTTTTACCACTAACCACCTAGAGAAGAAATACAAGTAGAAAAAAAACCAGTAGATGAAATTGATAACTTAATCATATTAACATTTAAAGCATCTCAACCATGTTTGCTATAATCCCAACAATACTTTTTTTTCCAGCCTGTTCCTAAAGCAACCCAATTAGCCTGCTGCGTACTACTCCCCTCCCCTGGTATCACATTTTTGGTGAACTGCTTTACTTTTAACATAATCCATTCTGAACAAGCTAAAGCATAATTACAGTTATTCCTCTTCTGAAGAGAATGCAGGTAGGCAATTTCCAGACTCAGTTCACTGAGGTGTATCAACAGCGGTTAAGTATGGTTAAAACCCTCCCAATTTAGAGTTTTTAAGTAACCAATGAATCACCTAAATCAGCTTTGTCTAACCTGACCCTTAAGAGTTACTTATATTTATGTACTCGATTCCCACAAAGTTCAACTTACTTTTAGGTTACAACTGATACACTGATTTCCATTTAACAAAAAAACAAAACAAAACTAAGATCTACATAGTAAGCCAGGATATTGTTGCCTAAGTTATACTGTATGCCTAGGCTATATGTGCAGCATAACGCCACGTTAAGACCCTAACTCTGTGATGGCAAACCTATGGCACGCATGCCCGAAGTGGCACACGGAGCCATGTCACCTCACACACACGTGTCGACCATTCCTCTTCCAGGTTTCTGGCACGCATGCACACACGATGATCAGCTGGCTTTGTGCATGCAGCAGTGTTGGAAACGGGAAGAGCTGGTCTTCTGTTTTCTGGCATGAGAATGCCCCCTGGGCAGCTCTTCTTCTGGATCATGGCCCAGACAAGCGCAAGCTTTTTGGGACTTGGTGCCGAAAAGGTTTGCCATCACTGCCCTAACCCCTCAAATTTCTAATTAGATATACTCTCAAATATAAGTTAATTATATATTTTAAAAATGCATTCACAACCTACCAATTTTGGTTAGTTGCATTCTCATACAAACCAGTAATTTGGGTTCATTCATATTCTTATTTGATTGTGGCTTAATGTATTGTTTAGCTAGTTCCTTATTTTAGGGTACAATAGTCTCTTTTTTGTTTGTTTGCCTTCAAGTTATTGTTGAGTCCTGACGATTGCCTAGGGAAGTCCCCAGCAGTTTTCTTGGTAAGATTTTGGAAGTGGTTTGCTGTTGCCTTTTTCCTAGGGTTTGAGACTGTGACTGGCCCAAGGTCACCCAGCTGCCTTTGGGTCTAATATGGGACTAGAATTCATTGTTTCTAGCCTGATACCTTAATCATTACACCAAACTGGCTCTTGTAAAGCAGAAACCCAGAGAATGAGTTAATTCAGCACCAGGGTCTATACTTCTCCTTTTTGCGTGGGAGTCAGATGAGTCACTTGGGCTGGTCATTGCTTCTACGTGCTAATTATCATCTCCCAGAAAACCCTTCATTGCATCCCCTGTTACTAACTTCGCTGCAAGAACTAGGTGTGTCCAAGAAACCATATGGCTCAAACGCAAAGAAAAACAACCGGCTAGTTGGATAGCCCCATAACAGTCTGAGCTGGAAGTATGAAGTGGAAGCCTGACCTGAGATGACATTTTTATGAATGTATTCTTCACTGTGCTAAGATATAGCAATTTTATAAAAGAGACAGCTTCTAGCCCTGAATTAAAGGTCTTATTCCATTAAGGGTAATCCAATTCCAAGTTACAAGGATGTAGCTTTGTAAACATGACTGACTTTTGTTACGTTTTCTAAAGCAAACCAGAACTGACATTCCAAATCTTAAAGATCAGGGATGTCCATACTTGGCAACTTGTGGATTTTAACTTCAATATGTTGGGTGGGGAATTCTGGGAATTGAAGCGAAGCTGTAATTCAAAAATTCATTTTTTTTTACTACCAGTTCTGTGGGCGTGGCGGGCATAGTGTGGCTTGGTGGGCGTGGCTGTGGAAGGATACTGTAAAATCTCCATTCCCTCCCGATCAGCTGGGACTCAGGAGACAGAGAATAGATGGGGTGAGGCCAGTCAGAGGTGGTATTCACTGGTTCTCCGAACTACTCACAATTTCCGCTACTGGTTCTCTAGAACTGGTTAGAACCTGCTGAATATCACCTCTGAATTGAAGTCCACAAGTCTTCAAGTTGACAAGGTTGGACACCCCTGGTTTAGCAGTACGTCCCCCGCCCCCTAAACAATGTGGAAGTCAGAATGTTGAACTGAACTGAATACTTTAGTGGCCAAGTCTGATTAAAGATACAAGGAATTTGCCTCTGGTACAGAAGCATTCAGTGTACTTGCAAATCAATGGAGAAAATAATAACAACTCAAAAAGTAAAGAAAAATGCCAAATTTATTCTGAGTGTGCTACAAGCCATAATACACATCTGCCTATCTCGGGTCCTCCATAGGTGGACAAAAGCGTTAAACCAAGCTCTACATCTGGCTGACTGTGTGACGAACCATAATACCAATAAAAAGGGGAAGGAAAGAAAATAATAAATGGAATAAATACTAATTCTAGTATTGCCACATTCTATGGGTTGATATATATGGTACATATTAAATAACGGTGATAATTAGGTGTTTCCGCCTTATACTTCTATGGTGCTATAGACTTTGTCATTATCCCAATTTAATGTGGGTTCTTTTTATGCCCCCTTTTAAAATTGGACTAAAGTTTTTATGCTTGTTCCTTCTGCTCTGCATTTGTGAATTTCTTGAAGGAACTCTATGTCTTTTTTTTCTATTGCTCTGATTTTGTAATTCAGAAATGACGTTTCCCCCACTAGCCAAGTGGAGTGGAATATTCCATTCTGACACTTTTCATATCCATGCAAGCCAGGTTGAAATTTTCCTAGGCAATAATTAGTTGCCAAGTTCTTCTGTGACTCACTGGATCGCCTGAGCCTTAATGCTGGAAGTGACTCAGAAAAGACACATTTGCCATGGTGCTCTGGTAACATAAACCACCATTCAGTCTAGGATTTGATTCAACAAAAATAGCATTCGATGTTTGTTTGGCCAGTGATTTCTGGCCTCCAATTTCTGGAGCACGTTGTTTGGAAACGCTTCCGCCCATCATTATAGACTCAACACTTTAAAAACTCAGCTGTTACTGTAAAGGTTGTTTATAAAAACACACCAACTTAATTCCATTGAAGTTTATAAAAAGGAGACTGCAACTTTAGCTTTGAAAAGGTGCATTGCTAAGCAACAGGCTGTACAGCAGCAAGAGAAAGAAAAAGTGTGCGCAAGTGCATGTACATGCACGCATACACATACGCACATACGCACACACACACAGAGGAGAGGGGGAGAGAGGGGGAGGGGAGAGAAAGAGGGATCACTGGGGTAAGAGTAGAGTAGAGTAGAATATAGAATAGAATAGCAGAGCAGGAAGGAACCTTGGAGATCTTCTAGTCCAGTGATGGAGAACCTATGACACGCGTGTCAGTGCTGACACGCGTAGCCATTTGGGGTGACACTCACAGGATTTCATGCGATTCATCCTCGGCTCCTGCACGGCCGCCGAGGATGAAAGAATCTGTGCTGGAGGAACGGGGGGGGGGGGGCGGGACGTGTGATCTCCCCCGCCCACACTCACTTACTGTATCGCCGCCGCCCCTTTCTGAGCGCAGGGGCTGCTGGTAAGGCGTGCGTGCCGTGCGCACACACGTCATCAGCGCGGCGAGGGAGGACCCGCAGGAGAGGAGCGCGGGAACAGTGCGCGCCTCTCTCCAGTCAGGCCGGCACAGAGTCTACTCCTGGGACTGTCGGTTATGACCGCACCACAGCAGGGAACAGCGGAGTGCCAACGGGAACTGTGAGCGCCATTAGCAGCAACTATAAATTGCGCAAAATTATGTTTTTGTCGAAGTGACACACAACGCGAGTTATGCTCGATTTTTTGCCTATTTTTGACACACCACGCCAAAAAGGTTGCCCATCACTGTTCTAGTCCAATCCCCTGCTTAGTCAGGAAACCCTGCACCACTTCAGACAAATGATTGTCCAACATCTTTTTAAAAACTTCCAGTGTTGGAGCATTTATAACTTCTGGAGGCAAGTTGTTCCTCTAATTGTTCAAACTGTCAGGAAATTTCTCCTTAGTTCTAAGTTGCTTCTCTCCTTGATTAGTTTCCCCCCATTGCTTCTTCTCCTGCCTTCAGGTGCTTCGGAGAATACTAGTTTGACTCCCTCTTCTTTGTGGCAGCCCCTGAGACATCGGAAGACTGCTATCATGTCTCCCCTAGTCCCTCTTTTCATTAAGCTAGACATACCCAGTTCCTGCAACCGTTCTTCATATGTGGCGAAGACTGAACAGATTTTGCTGTGTTCGGTGTAGACTTGTTAAGTGCTGTGGGAGGAATGGGGAGGAGATTCTCTCCTATTCAAACTATTTTTACCATCAGGGTATCCACATACATAGTCGGAGTACCGAAGTAAATGTTTCACAAAAATGGGTGCATGTTTTCTCCAGGAGCAGGAAGTACTCTTCACTTATCTCAAATCATAGCTGAGGATGGAGGGCTTTCTCCAGACTACTTCATAAGGACCAGTAACACCTTGTTATTTTAATGTTTTGCCTTTTCCTCTTTGATAGTACACATTGCTTGACAGTTTGGGTTCTGGATACAGGAACTGACACATTTGTATGTGTGTGGGGGCGAAGCATAAGCATACTCTGGCCACATGCTTTCCCTACGTGAAGTTCTTAACGCTTATGAATTCAGAACATGTGCCATGGAAGCATCCAAACTGTTCCTCTTCACACAAAGGACCAGAATTGGTATATTTCTCCACTTTGTTGCTGCAAACTCATAACTTGTTCCAAATCACCTCATGTGCCACTTTTTCCATGCAATTTCGAAGTGTTGTAGTGATGCCATCATTGATAGCAAGGCGTCAAAACTCAGTCTGTTTGCTACTTAGGGAGAAGCATATATCTGTCAACCACTAATATTTACCCACTTATTGCTGTCTCCCTTTCTGTCTGCAGAATAGCCTGCTCCAACTCATTTCTGTTTCACAGCCAAGAACATTAGATAACATGTCCGTGGAATCGCCCAGAGTTGAACTCAACGTATAAACTAGGTGATACCTGTATACGATTGTGTGAGACTTTGGTGTAATTACACAATTGCACAGTGCAGCAGGTGACCTCCCTGAAATTCTGTGAAAATTGTTCCTCTTTGGTATGATTTTGTTAAAACGTTTTGTTAAAGAGTTAAAAACTAATCCCAATATAAAAAGAAAGGAAGAAAGAAATCAAGGACAAAGCAAAAAGTGCAAGAAAAGTTTTTTAAAAAATAGAAAAGAAAAAAAAAAGACACAAAGTGGTCTCTTGTCTATAGAGTTTCTCAGTCATCCAGGTCATGGTCGTCCCAAACGGTGCTTTTTCAAGAGACAACTGGACTTTCTTTGTCAGAACTGAGGAAGCTTCTTGGATGAGAAGAGAAACACCTTCAGGAAACGAAGAAAGGAAAAACAAAGAAAGTCCCGTTGCCTCTTGAAAAAGCACCTTCGAGACAAAGTGGTTTTCTTGTTCTATGCCTACAACATAAGTCTCTTCTTTCTTTAATCTAGTCTGTCTAAAACTATAAATTGTTAAATTCATGATTTTCTGTTTCACACAAGAAATCTGTAAGAGGGTTTCCATTCGGCAATAAATGCAACTTTTGTGAGTCTCGAGATAGTATTCACTTCATCTTTAAAAGCTATTTCATTTTAATGGGGCAGTGGTACTGGAAGAACAATTGGCCACTTGGGCCAAAGGTACAAGTACCGACTCAGCGAAACCTGGCTCAAAAACAGTAACTGTGAGAGGGAGCTCGGAGTCCTAGTGGACGACCCCTTAAACATGAGTCAGCAGTGTGTGCGGCAGCAGCCAAAAAGGCCCAAACAATATTTGGTTGTATAAACAAAGGTATAGAATCAAAATCACATAAAGTATTAGTACTGATTTATAAAGTCATAGTAAAGTCACACCTGGAGTACTGCATCCAGTTCTGGCCACCACATTACAAAAAAGATGTTGAGACTTTGTCATAAGTGCAAAGAAGAGCAACTAAGACAGTTGAAGGCCTGGAGACTAAAACATAAGAAGAACGATTGCAGGATTTGGATTTGGCTAATCTAGAGAACAGAAGGACTGGGGGACGGGGGACGGACAGTAGTATTCCAGTATTTGAGAGGTTGCCACAAAGAGGAAGATGAGGTCAATTTATTTACCAATGCAGCTTTAAGCAGGAGAAAAAAGAATGGGTGGGAAATAATCAAGGAGAGAAGCAACTTGGAACAAATTTCCTAAGAATGAGAACAATTAACCAGTGGAAGAGCTTCCCTTCAGAAATTATGGGTATTCCATCACTAGAAGTTTTTAAGAAGACACTGGACCAGTGGTGGGTTTCAAAAATTGTTGGAACCTACTCTGTGGGTGTGGCCTCCTTTGAGGGAGTGGCTTGCCGCCCATGTGACCGGATATGAAATTATGAATTAGTACTTAGGTCGGTACAAGAAGCTATTCAGAAACTCTGGCATTGAAGCAGGCAAGTCTTAAAGCTGTCAAGTTACAAGATCCTTGCCAGTGGTGGGTTTCAAAGTTTTTTGGAACCTCTTCTGTAAGTGTGGCCTGCTTTCCGGGTCCACTGGTGGAACCTCTTCTAACCGGTTCGGTAGATTTGACGAACCGGTTCTACCGAATAGGTGCGAACTGGTAGGAACCCACCTCTGCACTGGACAGTCACTAGTTTGAAATGGTATAGGGTCTCCTGCTGAACAGAGGGTTGGACTAGAATACCTCCAAGGTCCCTCCCAGCTGTACTCTGATTAAATGCTGACTGTGCATGCAGCAGATTCTGTTATTTTCTGTCATGGGAAGACAGTCTTTTGTCTCTCTGTTTTGGGAGGCTGAGACTTGATGTTCCATAAAATGCAAATGAGCAACTGAGGGCATCCAGCCTGCTTACTGGCAACAGTGATTGGATGGTGCCATGTACTCCAGGACAAAACCTGCATTGTCTCCACGCTGCTAATTGGATTGAGATTTCTGTAAATGTTTCAGGACACCCCAGGGCTCTCCAAGGAGAACAATTGTCCGGGAACATTGGGTAGCAGATTGACTGCCAAGGTTGTACAGCATCTTTCTTGAGTCTACAAGGCATAACATGTTTCAAAGAAAGAAAAGGAAGAGAGAATGAAAGGGAAAAGACTTAAAGTAAACTGCTAGGGAAAATGCCCAGACAAATTTAGGCATTGCTATGGTTGTATCCTTACCCATTCACAGAATGCAAACTTTGAGTCTGATGACATTTATTTCCCAGGAGCTTTGCTTAGGAAGAAACCATGAATTGAAAGATGACCAAGAATTAAGTGGTATTGAATTCTTGGGACTTGAAGAAACACCCCCTCCAAAACAAACACAGAAATCTGATAGCATCTTACACATTGTAAAGTTACTTAAATATAGGTAAAGGTTCCCTTCGCACATATATGCTAGTCATTTCTGGCTCTAGGGGGAATGCTCATCTCTGTTTCAAAGCCGAAGAGCCAGCGCTGTCCGAAGACGTCTCCGTGATCATATGGCTGGCATGATTAAATGCCGAAGGCGCACGGAACGCTGTTACCTTCCCACCAAAGGTGGTTCCTATTTTTCTACTTGCATTTTTACATGCTTTCTAACTGCTAGGTTGGCAGAAGCTGGGACAAGTAACGGGAGCTCACCCCGTTACGCGGTGTTAGGAATTTGAACCGCCAAACTGCTGACCTTTCTGATCGACAAGCTCAGCGTCTTAGCCACTGAGCCACTGTGTTCCCCTACTTAAATATAGGAGAATGCTAATAATATTAATATCATTACTGCTACTATTAGGACACATAGTCCTCAACATACGACCATAACGAACCCTAGAATTTCTGTCATACGTCGTGATGGTTATAAATTGAGGCACTTATTCACAAACCTGATTTTATGACCTTTATTGCAGTGGATTTGAAGTATACGTTGTAAAGCAAAATCCATTTATTCCTACAGGCATTTTTTTTTTTGCTGGAAATCAGTGAAAAGGTCAGAAATCATTTTTTTTAAAATCATAAATTGTGGTCACATGATTACAGAATGCCACAGCCAATTGTAAAAGTGAGCCATGGTGGCTGAAATGTAGTCATGTGAATATGGGGGTGTTTGTGCGTGTGTACTGCTGTGTTGTAAGTACCTTTGGGGACAGATCTGTCATAGCTTCTAATGGTCACTAAGTGATCCATCGTTAAGCGAGGACTACCTGTAATACAGTTTTAAAAAACTCCTATGCATGTAGGCTGCACAGGTCCAACTGGTAAATTAAATACCGAATACTTGTAATCAAAATCCATTCACCTAACAAAATTAAAATGCATCTACTGGTATAAATGTCAATTCTTAATATACATATAGATCACAATATTGAAAATTAAATTCACAGTCCTTCAGTCTTAGAACAGTGTTAGTATTTTAGGAGTTTTCGTGTAGTTTCCAGAAAATAAAAAATGCTACATTTGCAATGAACCCCACCCCCCCAAATGTGTTCATCTGGCAAAAGGATATCTACAAAATTTAAATCAAGACATAATTTGAAACATAGCACATCTTGTTTTGTTGAAAAGGGAAAGCAACACATTTTCAAACTGCCAGGAGGCATTTCGATTGCTTTATCTAATTTTGGATTTTGCGAGCAGTAGATACAAATTCCATAATATCTCCATGAATTAAGAATGTACTCTTAAATAAAAACGTTTGTCAAGTGGAGGCTTAGAATGAAATGAGTCGTTTCTGCTAGTCGAAACGTCCTTCTGTGAGGAAAAGGCCTGCCAAGAATACAGAGAGATCTGCCAAAGAAAAGGTCCAATTGAGGCAGGGGAAGGCAAGAAGCATATTGCATACACCAGGAGTGTCAAACTCAATTTCATTGAGGGCCACATCAGGGCTGTGGGCCGGGGAGGTGTGGACGACTGGGTGGGCGTGGCCAGATTGACGCCACTCCCCAAAGTGCTGCCATGTTTCCTCTTTGCATTGGGTAGACTGGGCTGAAGCCACGCTGGCCTGATGTTTCCCCCTCGTAATGGGTAGAGCGGACCGAAGTGACACAGGTAGACTAGGCCGAAGCGACATGGGTAGACCGGGCCAAAGCAATGCGGGTTGGCCCCTTACGTTTTCCAAGACGGTCCTGTGGGTCGGATCCAACTACATTGTGGGCCGAATCCAGCCCGCAGGACTTGAGTTTGACACCCCTGCCTTGCAATAATCATAATAACAGAGTTGGGAGGGACCTTGAAGGACTTCTAGTCCAACCCTCTACTCAAACTGGAGACCCTATACTATTTCAGAAAATGGATGTCCAGTCTGTCTTGAAAACCTCCAGTGATGGAGCTCCCACAACTGCTGGAGGAAAGCCATTCCACTGATTAATTCGTCTTACTGTCAATAAATTGATTCCAGATGGGATCTCTCTTCAATGATCTTCTACCCATTACTTCTTGTCCTGTCCTCAGGTACTTTGGAGAATAGACTGCTCCCCCCCCCCTAACTTATCTGATAGCTCCCCAAGCACTGGAAGACTTCTATCATAGTGCTTTTAGTTCTTCACTTTGTTAGACTAGACCAGTGGTGGGTTACGTATCCCGTTGCAACTGGTACGGTGCAAGGGGCCTCATGGCCTCCACATGCACGCGTGCGGATGCGTCCTTACCTCCACGACACTCCAGCTGCTCGGCGGAGTGTTGTGCAGGTGCCGTACGCTCCGTGCACCTGCGCAGAAGGGGCATAGAGCTCAAGTACAGGTAAGGATCTTGGGTGGGTGAATGGGCCCTCCAGAGCACCGTACCAGAACAGTACCTGGTGCTTCCGGCAGGCACTGGTACGCCCATACTGGGTGTATTGCCTGCAACCCACCACTGGACTACACATACCTAGTTCCCTCAAATGTTCATTGTATCATATTAAATCAGACTTAAAACCCAACGAGGGAAGTATCTGTACAGGTCAAGGAGCAGGGGTGGGATTCAGCCACTTCGGACTTGTTCAGGCGAAACGGATGATAATTTTACATCTGGTTTGCCAAACCGGTAGTTGCAAAGACTGGCTGGTTCCGCCCATCCTGCTCCATCCTTCCCAGGAGTCTCCAAGAAGCCTGTTTTGGATGTGTGGGCCTGCGTGGAGGTTCTGAGAGGGCAAAAAACGGGCCTCCCGGAAGTCCGAAAACTGGTCTGTTTCTGGACTCCGGAGGGTCTTCAGAGCCCGGAGGAGGCAATTTTCACTCTCCTGGATGCTTGAGGAAAGCCTCCAGAGCCTGGGGAAGGTGAAGATACCCTCCCAGCCCTGGTGCAGGAGGCTGAGTAGGCCACGCCACCATGGCCACACCCACCTAGCAACCGGGCAGAGAACTGGTTGCTAAAAATTTTCAATCCCACCTCTGTCAAGGAGCATCCTAAATCAGGGACTATCCACACAATGGCCACAAGAACAATCTTTTTCAGATCTCTTCTATGGACCTGCCAGCAAGCCAAAGTATAAAACTTTAGCCTTGTCTTTTCTGTATTTCCAGATCTTCCTTAAGATCTGGGTCTTCCTTAA
Organism: Thamnophis elegans; assembly: GCF_009769535.1. NCBI lineage: Eukaryota > Metazoa > Chordata > Lepidosauria > Squamata > Natricidae > Thamnophis > Thamnophis elegans. The sequence goes on from NC_045550.1 coordinate 55,057,993, forward strand.
GCTCTGTAGACATTTCAGAAAATTAAAAAGTGCTGGTGGCTGCCTTGGAGCACTTATTTGGACCCACCATGGTTATTTCTGATCAAGAGGCTGTTCCCCATAAGAGAAACCATCGGGGTTATTTTTATTTTAAAAAAATATTTTATTGCATTTAAAATAATGACAGAAAATGAACTAGAGAAACCATCAGTAAGTAGAATGCCATTCCTACCTGAAGGTAAGTCTGAAGTAAGGTTGCTGCATATTTTATAAGTGTATACCTCCACTTTAAGTTTAATTGTAATAAATTGCTTTTTAGAGTGTCTTAATTCCTAATCAATGAAACTTTCATTTAAGAAGAAAAGTATGCTTTGATTCACCAAGTGTGTAAATAGGAATAGTAGTTAGTAATAGTGTGTGTGTACGTGTGTGCGTGCGTACGCGCATTGACTCATGGCAACTCATGCCCGGACTACTCCCTGAAGTTTTCTTGGCAAGATTTTTGGAAGTGGTTTGCCATTGTCTGCTTCCTTCTAGGGCTGCTAGAGTGATTGGCTGAAGGTCGCCCAGCTGGCTTTGTTCCTAAAGTGGGACTAGAACTCAAGATCTCCCTATTTTACCCTGGTGTTTTAACCACCACACCAAACTGGCTTTCTATAAAGTTAATAATAAGGAGGGAGGGCACCGTCTTTAAACTTAAAATGCTTTGAATTGAGTAACCAATCCCATTTATCAACTAAACATGGTATTTTTAATGACTCTCCTGTTTTGCCTGAAAACATCTTCCATCTGGGAATCTCTGTGCCGATTTTTGCACAAAGCAGAGATACACCAACTTTTAGACTTGTAATCAAGCAATAATCTCTCCTGTATTTATTTCTTAATTAGATCAAAACTGGTATTTGTCCTACCCCTCTGAACAGTATATTCTGAAAAAAAAAATAAGCTGTGTTCACTACCCTCTGCCCCCAGTTGTGTTATAAAATCCGACTGTTTTTGAATGTTAAAAAAAAGTGATCCCAATTCGTCTTTCTGAAAGTAAAAGGAACAAAGCAGAAAAGTATTAAAAATGGGCTCCTGGAGCTGGAATAAAGGTGAGCTATGAGTTATTGCCAGATAATTCATGAAACTGAGTGCAAAAGGGGTCCAATTTAATATACACCACTCCATCTGTCACTAGTTTTGCATCTGATTTAGGTGAGAGTAATATCATTCAAATCTTTTTCAAAATGTTTCTTCAGCTTAAAACATACCAGACAGCTGTTAGAGAGCAAAAATTACTTCTACCACCTGCAGGTGTTTTTTTTTTTCTTCTTTTCTTCAAAACTACCTTTCTTTGCTTCTAAACCATTCAGCTTAATGCTGGGGGGTGGGAAAGCATTTAGAAAGAAATTCAGAATGTCCACAAAAGTACCTCTTTGACCATCGGTAGCATAGCCTTCCTTGCCCACAACAGTTTAAGCCAGGAATTCGATGTCCTCCAGACCTCTTCATAATCATACCCTCTCTGAAGACAAAGACAAGAGAAAGAGTGCAATGAATTAGCAAGTCTTTAGGAGAAGATAAACCTAATCAGGAGTTTTGCCTACTGCAGTGTTTCTCAACTTTGTCTCCTCGAAGATCGTGGCACGACAAAACCGCGAAGCCCTTATCCGCGGAGACATAAGCGTGTCGCTAAATCCACGACGTCATCACCGCGCGTCATCACCGCCGCGACAACAGCGCGGCAACAGAAGGGCGCTTTAAAACGGCGCCGCAGCAGAAAGCCGATTTTAATTAACGTAAGGGTTAGGATTAGGTTTAGGGGTTTGTTTTAGGGTTAGGTTTAGGGTTAGGTTTAGGGTTAGGGTTAGATTTAGGGTACTGAGTGCTTGGGAATGCACGGATTTGCCCTCCGCGATTATGTCATCGCGGTAGGGTCGCGTTTTTCCTTAGCACTTCGAACGGCGCGAATTAGTCTTCACGCTTATGTCTCCGCGGATAAGGGCTTCGCGGATTTGTGGTGGAACCCTTGAAGATGTGTGGACTTCAATTCCCCAGAATTCCTCATGCTGGCTGGGAAATTCTGGGAATTGAAGTCCATATATCTTCAAATCAGGAGTGAAATTAACTTACCTTTGCTATCGGTTCGGTAGCAATGTGAGCACACACATGCAGGGCCTTCTGTATGAGCACAGCATCAAAACAGGATGGGCCTGCTACTGACCACACCTGCAAAGGTAAATACAACAGGGGGGAGGGAGAAATCCGCTGTGCCGGGTGATTTAGATTAGCTAGAAAACAGGAAATCCGGGGATTCTAGCTAATATAAATCGTGCGTCACAGCTGATTGTTGGAAATACCCGTTCGCCCTAACTGGTAATATTTTTACTACCGGTTCATGTGAACCTGTTCGAACTGGTAGCATTTCACCCCTGCTTCAAATGGATTCTTCATGTGCCATATCCACCATCGGATGTTGGCGATCATGTTGGTGCTTCTGCTTTTATTAACAGCCTCACGAAAAAGTGCTGCTGAGTTTTGTCCAAACCGGTCCCTTACATTTTGAAGCCATGATGTTCTTCTTCTGCCTGGACCTCATTTGTTTTCAATCTTTCCCTGGAGGATTTTTTCCGGGTGTCACATCACATGGACAAAGTTGAGAAACTCTGGTTTATTGGATCTCCCTGAACAAAGTCCAACCTTGCAAGGTTTCCCCCCCCCCCCAACCAATTTTAAACATGAAGAAAGGGGCCTTTAGTGCATTTCCTTTTTTCATGTCAGGAACCATCTCCATCGTTTGTCTGCAAGATTTATTTTAAGATGCTGAGCTTGTCGATCAGAAAGATCGGCAGTTCGGCGATTTGGTTGGCAGTTTGGCCCTAGCACCGCATAGCGGAGTGAGTTCCTGTTACTTGTCCCAGCTTCTGCCAACCTAGCAGTTCGAAAGCTCAAAAAAATGCAAGTAGAAAAATAGAAACCACCTTTGGTGGGAAAGTAACAGTGTTCGATGCGCCTTCGGCATGTAGTCATGCCGGCCACATGACCAGGAGACATCTTCGGACAGCGCTGGCTCTTCGGCTTTGAAATGGAAATGAGCACCACCCCCTAGAGTCAGGAATGACAAGCACATAAGTGCGAGGGAACCTTTACCTTTATATACTCTTTTCTTGCTGATTTATTTATTTGCGATATATACACTCTTTCCTTGCTGAATCCAACATTAAAGCCTCACTAAAATCAATCAAATTTGACAAGAGTGAAAATTGAACATAAAATTAACATAAAACTCACTGGCCTCCTGTGAACGAGTCTTCAAACTCCAGTTCTGCCTGAATTGTTCCATTGCTATCCTGGACATGCCAAATATAGGGTTCATATGGATTTGGTCCCAAAAAGGTTGGGTTGTCACTGAGAAGATGTTTTTCGGAGCTTCTCCTTTAAACTCAGAAGGTGAGATATCCACAATATCCCATCCCACACTAAACGAACTGGTTGCAGAGACTCTACTTGGAGGAGAATTTTGTCAAAGTAACCTGGATCTTAGCCCCGCAGGACCAATATCTTGAATTGGATGCATTCAAGCAACCACAATTTATGCTTGGTTGAGATAGTGAATGCACCAGATCATGGTCTAACTTAGTTCTATTTCTCAGTGTATTTCTTAAATCAGTGGCTTGCTTATTTCTTTGTTTGGTAACAGGTTAAAGCCTTAAACTAAAAGCAAAGCAAGGGTCCTTTAAGGTTTGTTCCTTGGATTACCAGCTAGAGGCAGATAACATAATAAATATGAAATAAGCCAGCAGGAACATTGAGAGAACCACGTGGCGAAGCATGGTAGAGCCAGCTAGTACAATCAAGTCCATTCATAACTGACTATAAAGTTGTCTTTGTCTCAAATTTACAGAACTGTAATGTTAGAGGCAGATGTTTAGGTCATCAAATCCAATCCCCTGTTCAGGACAGAAATTCAATGTTCCTGGACAGAAAATTTTCCGGACTCTGCTTGAATATATCCAGCAAAGGAAAGCTGGCCAACTTTCTAGATAATGCTGAATTCTTACCATTAGGAATTCCATTTTTTAAAAAAGAATAAGGTAAAGATTCCCCTCACACATACATGCTAGTCATTCCCAATTCTAGGGGGTGGTGCTCATCTCCGTTTCAAAGCTGAAGAGCCAGCGCGGTCCAAAGACGTCTCCATGGTCATGTGGCCAGCATGACTAAATGCCAAAGATGCATGGAACACTGTTACCTTCCCACCAAAGGTGGTTCCTAGTTTTCTACTTTCATTTTTACATGCTTTTGAACTGCTAGGTTGGCAGAAGCTGGGAGAAGTAACGGGAGCTCACTCCGTTAAGTGGTGCTAGGGATTCGAACTGCCGAACTGCCTGCCTTCTGATCAACAAGCTCAGCATCTTAGCCACTGAGTCATCACGTCCCTTTAAAAAAGAATATCCAGTTATAGTTCTGCCTTTGACTCTCTGGAATTCACAAGTTGTTGTGATTTCATGCACACATTCATGCCTTTTTCTTAATCAGGTTACATAAATGGGTTTAGCATTGTTTTCGGTCCGAAGGCCTGGAGCATCCTCAAAGTGGCACGGAGTGTCACCTGTGACACATTTGACACGGTTCGCCATCGCTTTAGGCAATATTGTAGTTTGCAGGAATTAGAAGGGGAAAATCTTTCACAAGAAGTTGTCACTTACTAACTCTAGTTGCTACAGAAATAGAAGCAGGAGGTGGCTGAAAAATTCACAGCTTCTCATCCTGCAAATCTCTTCCTGCATAAAAATCTGGGTTGAGCTCAGCTTCTGGTGATTACATGGACCCCTCCATGCGCTTTTCTTGCAAGGGCATGGATATAGTTTATCAATACCTTCTTCCAGCTATCCTACAATTATAAGATTTCCCAGTGTACTCCCAACTGAATTATCCACATGCAGCCCTGCTTAGTTTAGCACATTGATTAAGTGCTGTCACCTCTGTATCCTTCTGGCTACAACTTCCATAACTTGAATAATTAGCTGATTCTCCCTACCACAGCTTTGAAAAATTGGAAATCTGCATCAAAATTCCATGTGTGGGGGTTACCCGTACAGCTTCAATGCCCTTGTGTTTGTGTTTTGTGTTATGCACCAGCTCCTGGACTGGGAGGCTCTGCTCACAGTCACTCTTGCCCTGGTCACCTCCCAAATGGACTACTGTATTGTGCTCTACCTGGGGCTGCCCTTGAAGAGTATCCAGAAGCTTCAGCTGGTGCCTAATGCAGTAGGTCAGGAAGCTATATGTGTGTCTCTAGATTGGCACATGTTACACTCCTGTCCTATGTCTATGGAGTCATCCAGGTCATGGTTGTCCTAAAGGCAACTGGACTTCGTTTTTCCTTGAGGACATTTTACTTCTCATTCAAGAAGCTTCTTCAGTTCTGAACTGAAATGTCTTCAAGGGAAAACAAGTCCAGATGCCTTTTGAAAAAGCACCTTTGAAACACTCCTGTCCAATGAAGTGCACTGGCTAACAGTTTGCTTCCAGGTCCAATTCAAAATGCTGGCTTTGACTTTTAAAGCCCTTCATGGCATGGGGCTAGCCAGCCACTGTCTCCACCTGATTATATCTAGTCTTGTCAGGTTTGGCCAAACAGGTGTGCTGTGGGTCCTGTCTACAAAAGAAGATGAGCCTTTTTTTTTTTTTTTGATTTGGCATCTACCTTACGAAATATTGTCTGCCCCTCTGAGGTGAGATTTGCCCCCGATCTTTGATCTCTTACTAAAGGTAAAGATTCCCCTTGCACGTATGTGCTAGTCGTTCACGGCTCTAGGGGGCAGTGATCATCTCTGTTTCAAAGTCACCGAACGCTGTTACCTTCCCACCAAAGGTGGTTCCTGTTTTTCTACTTGCATTTTTCCATGGTTTTCAACTGCTAGGTTAGCAGGAGCTGGGACAAGTAACGAGAGCACTAGGGATTCGAACCACCGAACTGTCGACCTTTCTGATCGACAAGCTCAGCATCTTAGCCACTGAGCCACCGCATCTATGATCTCTTACTAGAGGTCCCTTAAAACATGGCTGTGTCAGCAGGCCTGAAGATCTCGGTGCAATGGTGAGTTAATGAAATGGCCCCATTTTTTTAACAACAATTCTGTCCACTGTCTTATTACGTCAATAATATTGCTGACTTTTTAAAAATTGTACTCATTATATGGATTTTACGATTATTTCTGTTGTAAGCTGCCTATAATCACTGTGTTGTGAGACGGGCAGCCATATAAATGTGAGAAATTAAGTAAACAAACAAATGGCACCACACATACATAATTGCTTTATCTTCTAGGGTAGTTATATGTTCTACTTAAAATGTTCTGTAAACCAGAAGCTGAAAATTGAAAACAGAAATGTTTTTACTAAACATATTCATAAAGAGGCCAAGACTTACATGCCTTTAGGTCCCAGATCATGGATGAATGACAGTTGACTTACACCAAGGAATTCCATCTGAAAAATGAAATACAAAGTGAAAGGGAACATTTTCCATTAATTTAATGCAAAAATAGTCTACGTATTGCTTTACTTTAATGTTACCAGGATGCTAAATCAAAGTCAACCAAAACCAGACAGGGAATGTGTAGGAGACAACCAGGCTGAGCATCAGGGCAGGATCAAACACATCATCAGTTTGGAGTCTCTACATCCCCATAAGAGACCTAAATTCAGGCCTCTTTGAAGTCCGTTGAGTCTTATCTGGGACCAATTCACCTTGATCATTTGTGGTTCAGAGTCTTGTGTACAGGTAGCATGATATAAACGTGTGTACTTTTTATTCTGCTACCTAACGTCTTGCACCTGACATTATCTCACATGAAGATAGCACTGAATTGAGGGAAATTGGGAAGATTCTATAATATTTAACCTTGCCATAAATACTTGGTTCAGTCCCATACTTCAGAGCAAAAGTTATCGAAAGCTCCATGTCAGCCACTATTTTCTAAGGCTCAGCTCATTGTGGGCAAGGAAGAACAGAAAAAGTGGCCTTGAATCCAGTTTCATCTGGACTCTTCTTGTTTATTCTGTGACCTCTACATAAAATGCAGAACCACAAACAAGCCAAATGCCTTTAGTAAGTTGTGTAAACCCAACCTTTGTAGGGAGTTTATGGACCAAAGCATTATGTAGAAAACCAGAGAGCTGGGTTGAGAAAGCCACCAGTAGGCATGTTATGGTAACACAGTCTCTGCATAATGGCAGATATTCCAGGGCTCATCCAGAAGCTTCTCCAATTTTTAGACCCTGATTATTTCTCCCAGAGAGGAACTGAACCTAGACTTTTTTACAAGCCAATGACCAGTGTGTTTTAGTGGTTAAACTGAAAACAGAGAAATCCCAAGTTCACACAACCTTACACCCCATTGGGACACTGGATGACCCACCATCTCTCAGCCCAAATTTCATCTACAGGGTTGTTATTGTAATGCTCTGATAACTGCATGGAATCATGCTATGGTTTGAGCTCTTACTCAGATTAAGAATGATGCAACGCTAGTGGGAGAGAATTTAGCTCAATATTGAACTGTGAAGTTCTTGGTGATCTCTGTTATGAATTGTTTATTTGCAGATATTTTATTACCCAGCTAGATAAACTGCCAGTTCATTGAGGGTGTTGCCTAACTGGGCAATAAAACATTTGCAAGGAAATAACAAAGCATAGAGAGCATAAATATCTCCACAGAGATATAAAATTCCTGCTCATTGGGTATTTGTACTGCTTGTGTATGGTAGCACTATGGTTTCCATCCAATATTCCTTGTTTGGTCTTCAGGTGCCTTGGAAAATAGCTTGACCCCTTCTTCTCTGTGGCAGCCCCTCAAATATTGGAACACTGCTATCATGTCTCCCTTGGTCCTTCTCTTCTGTAGACTAACCATGTCCAGTTCCTGTAACCATTCTTCATATATTTTAGTCT